>NW_008751926.1:254950-389444 GCF_000715545.1 Opisthorchis viverrini | reverse complement strand
TATATAGGTTGAAGTGTCCTTTCATAACGACCTCTAACTAAATGTGCCACGCAGGCGGCATCTCCTGTCTCACTAGGAGTGGTACTCAAGATATGAAAGCATTTTTAAAGATTCCTTTCAGTCGCTGAATATGAACGTGAGCAGAATACTACCGTCCGAAGGATTAGAGTTTGGCATGCTATTGATGAATGGATCATTTCAGGTGTTTGTGGTCCAGCATGCGCCGGTGGATTGGTGGTAACAGTCCCACCTCGCATGCACTGCTGCTGAGCTGTAATAAGAGGAAAACTGGAGATTGATCATTCCTCGAGGAGGCTTTTCCCCCAAAAATTCTACTAATATTCATTCCCTTCAGTAGCTTCTTTAGAATGGAATAACATCACTTCCGGTTTGCCGCCTGTCTAACAATTGGTTCATCACACTGTCCGTTCACCCGTTCCTCTGGCAAAGTCAGTACATGCGCACGCCGCAACCTAATCAGCGTACAAGTTGTACTGAGCTATAATTTGATTGGTGGGTACGTTCATTAAATACCAGCAACTGCTTTTCACCAAAATGAGCAGAGTTCACCATGTCCATCTACGCATCCGCACTTGATCGAGTTGCTGAGATTTTGTCAAGGCCACCAGCTCAGCGGATGGAGACGGAAACAAAAGAAGTGGCAAGTTGGTTACAAAGAAAGGTCAAAGCTTTTGAATGTGTGCCTGTGGGTGAGTACAATTTTCCCTCTTTAGTAAGCAACCTCCCGGCATACAAAGCTCCCGGTAGAGCCGGTGAGAAAAATACTAATCACAAGCCATGCTTATTTGGAAAAACCTAGTGAAACGCAGCGGGAATCATCATCTTTACATGGGCATTTTCCTATCGGCTTACTTGTTTTTAGTCTTCCTGAATGATACTAACTGTATGCCGGTTTAGATTGCAGTATGAGAGCTGACCGGAAAGCTAGGTTGAGTGAGATTGTTCTCTTGCGATAAAAGTGAGTTTGTTGCTTCTTTGCTATGGAGAATTTGTACGCGAATGTGGCAGGTTGTCAAGATGCGACTTGGTTGAGTGTATCTACCAAGCCAAATCTTGACTTCAGTTCTAAGGATGTTCATTGCTCAACAGAGACCTGTTCAAAAGAGGGTACTGGATGAGTTTTTGCTCCGAATGTGATCATAACCGCAAGCTTATCCTGACCTTCGTAACGGGTGGGCTCAAGGCGGGGTTCATATTCATACGATCCGTAGGCTACAAGTGTCGGTTGAAAGAGACCACGAAGCTTTGCTTTGTTTGACGCGGACGCCACTTAATTGAGGTCTCTTGAATGGCTACAAGTCAAATTCGATCAGCGTCAAGAATTCATTTAATGAAATTCTTATCTCATCTCCCCTCCGTCAGACAGATTCCCGGCTATTCTCAAACGACATAACCACCGATTTTGTCTGATTAGACAAAGTACATAATCTCCAATGCGCAGTCATATAATAAATAAAATGAGGGATGAGCGAATATACACTCATTTGCAAACTAATTTGGTTTTTCGAGAGACTCATCTAGAACCCGGCTGAATCTCTCGTTTGTGATATTTCCAGGCGACTGAATTTACTAAACCAGGCCGCCGCATGTTTCAATTGGCACGATAGTCAAGATATCGCGATACATGTATACTTGTGATGGACTATTCATAAGGTTGCTGAAAATTCGTCGATAGCCCATGGAAAGTTGAGCCTAGGTTCAAAACGTTTGCTTAAGTGTCATACCAGCAGTGGTCAGAATATGAACCTATAGTTTTATTCAGGCGGTAAACTGTGAGTAGCTTGCTTAGAACTACGATGAATGTGAAAATGGGGAAGGAGCGCTCATAAGTTGGATGTGCCAGCTGTGTATGAAGTCGGCACACTGTTTTTCTCAATGTAAGATAAATTCCTTCCCCAGCCATTGTAACACACTCGTAGAATATCCAGCATCCGATATCCAATAAACACCTCCCTTGGATACTACTCAGTTAAAACTGTTGATTTTTTGTCCTTCCATCAAACAAACAGTGCACAGAACAACTGAAGGCTTATTCCCGCAGAAGACTTGTTATCCCCATAGTCAGTACTGGTCATAGGGTTTGGTGGCGAACGTAGTCTGATATTTGAGAACAAAATGTTAGGATGCTCCTTTTAGATATGTTTATTCAGTAAACATTGGTTTTGCTGTAGGACGAGGTTTCGTTTTGGCACAAGCGTATATTCAATCCGAGTGACTAGTATTCACCGCCAAGTAGGTCTTCTAGTTGAGCAACAGGTGTTTGGCTCACGGTCCGCCTTAACGTCGCTCAGTCCGGTAACTTATTCCCTCCAGTTAGAGCAACTTTCATGTAATAAATGCTAAGTTTCCAAACAGCAAACCCGCAGACTGTTTGTCAAACCTGCCAGGGTTCATGAATAATCACTATATGCTGTCAAACGTGTAAACATGTATTTGCAGGTGTTTGTGAGATTTGTGAATTTTGTGTTCACAACACTTCGAGTAAGGTGAGCTTCCTGTTGTGCCAGTCCACACAGAAATGTGAGAGACTGAACTCGGGCATCGCCCTTGCCAAAGGTAATAATCCGCACTGCATCAACCTGGCCATCTTGGTAGTGGGACTTCGGACGTACGACATATGTGAGACGGACATTGTATCACCGTTCCACTATCGCATCTGGATTATAATATTTAAACGCAAGAGTACTCATGCTTCATTTATGTCACTGGTCTGCCGGATGACTCTCAAGCGGCCATCCTAATCCAACGACTAACTAACCCACCAGTCAAAGCTTAAGGTTCGGGTGGATCCATGGCGGGTCTACGTTCGCTGGATAACTTTTGGTTGGGCGAAGACCACCGCCTGATTTCTAGAGTTGTTCTTCACCTCATTCCTCTAAATGACTCATAAAAGAAGCTACTAAGATAAGATTGCTTGGATTATCCCTAGAGTTGTAATGAACAACAAACAAATGATTACAAATCTTATTGTCCACTGAAGAGAGTGAAAAAATCCCGTATTGCTTATACTGCAGCAATTTTCATTATTTTTTCGAGAGATTTCCCTCTACTTAGCTGTTTTTATGTCAGCCAGTGACACTTCATGGAATATGCCCCTACGCATACATGCAGAATACGTACCCGAGTGCATTGGATTTAGCCATCTACCAAGGCTCCGTGTGATTTTCAAACGTACCTGTCGACTGGTAAAGTCCCCAACGATAGGGTGACAGGAGCGTGTAGAATTTGTATGGATAGAGTTTGAATAGCACAACTCTTTGCGTAGCGGACGGTTTTTAGCAATTTCTGTTTGCGATAACCGGTCAATAAGTGAGGGTTAGTAACCATCAGCTGACCGATGGCTTAGTGACTTCATGAGATCCATTGGCACATTTTGATGAGGGATCCCAGTGTTCACTTGTCACTTATAGAGCAAAGTAATATCAATGCAACAACACAAGGACTTGAAGCTATGCTACTCTTAATGACCATTTTGTTTTTTATCAGTACCTTGGCTCCATTTCAGAAAGCACTAACTACGAGTGCTTTAAACGTTCCAAATGTTTCTTCGGCTCCACTCTACGGATGTCACATTCTAAGCTGCTGCGTGTATCTGTAACATAATAAAGTGCTTGCGGTTGTGATAACTTTGCGGCAGGTATCGTGGAAACTTCACTAAACACCTGCTACAGCTTTGTCGCACCAAACAACGTGACCTCAAAGGTTACCGCTGAGGGATGTCATGTCCGTCTCCTTATAAGCTGGACTCTGTTGTTCCCTTTCTCATTGTGCTGACGCACTGCATACGTACATGCTGTCGTGTAAAGCTTGAAAAATTTCGCTGTCGAGTCCGTAAGCAGCATCTATCGATCCTTCTAACAGGGGTGCGTATCTGTCTTCAATATCTAGAAAATATGGCGAGCCCTCAGTGATCCATGAGAGGAACTAGAGAGTTTCAGAGGACGGCAAATGGTGTCAACAATCGTATAAGTATCGAGCAATCAGTATACTTGATCCGTTGATAAAAAATGCCAATTCAATTTTTTGAGCACACCGCACCAAGAGAGTCGGAGGAAGATCATAAGAAATATGTCATCCGTACGTTCCTTCAGTTACCAAAATAAACCACTGGATGACGCCGTTTGTTGGCTCCAATATGTTCATTTCATATTTTTCAGAGAAACGATCCTTTTGAAGTGTACATTTTATTTCGTATAGCTGTCCTGCTATCAGTGTTGGTTTTCGTCCAGTCTTGACTGTCAAGACTATTGTCTTGGACTCGTTATTGATAAGCTTTGTATGACTACAACGCGCCTTAGTAGAGTGGAAACTAGTCAGCAACAGCTGATCAAGTTCTCAACACACTGCGTGCTGTCTACTTAGCCAGAGGGTTACTATGTATCTTGGTATATATATCAGTACCACCTACGTGTTATTTTCCGGCCATCGCAGTTCTCTGTTTCTGCGCAATCTCCACCGGTTAACGGAGAAAATTATAGGCAACCTCCTCTTGCAGCGACTACGTCAGCAGGGTAAAAGTGCATTAGCCTACACCGTGCAACCGACTAAGAAGACCGGAGTTCTCTGAGGCATGAGGCAAATGTAGAACTGTGTCACGTTGCTCTTTGGTGGGTGTATAATTTTTTGGTATTCTAAGACTGACCTCGACATGAAGTGACAGTGCACATAATCTGACAACGTCTTCCCATCTCACAGTTCGTCATGGGTGACTAGCTCACCCTCTTTGGGATATATCAGACGGGATGCACATTTTATAGCAACAGTGAACACTGAGCGGTTGAGCAATATGGGGGCAGGTCAGGATCCATCATTGGAGGAAGCTGTACTCTCAATTTCAGGGCGAGATCTACGACGTGTTCCCGAATATTAAGCAAGAACTGCCTCCATTTGCTGCATGAGGAGAATAAGGAGTGAGTTTATGAGTAGTCTGTTCTTTCTAGAAGATCTACTACGGTATGTCGGATATCGACTGAAAAATGGAGTATGCTTGAGCAGCACATTCAGTTTAAGCAAAACATAATAAACAGGGGAATTCAGCTGAACTCAACTGAGCCTCTGGTTAAAATCGAATAAGCTTGCGGATTTCTGTATCTCGTGAATCAATCCCACGTATTTTAATATGTATGCTTCGTCAAAACTCTGTGATAAACTGACATGTTTTACATTACAGCTGGTGAGTAGATAGGTGCTGTTCATTGGAAAGGACTGATTTTGTACAAGTTGATCACATCTTCCTGTTGCAGGTGTTTTAATGAAGCTGGTTGAAGAATGTGGATCAGAGTGGCGCTGTGCCAATGAACTAATTATCCGCGAAGGAGACATTGGAACCTGGTGAGTTGAACGCGTTTATTCGGTGTGGATTCTAGCATAGATATCCCTTTACGTATGAAGAGATATTTAGAACTGTTGAACCAACAACGGCTACACATGAAGACCTCGTCTATTCCACTGCGGTATAACCGCTGAGTCTTTGAGGAGGCACCAAGGAGGTACACACCTGTGAGGTTGTCCATTCCTTCCCTGAGGAGACGTATGCTCGTTCTGTTTGGGGATTCAACTCAAATCCGTGCTCATAAAACCAGTTGCCAATTTTTAAACGCTTGTTTGAAATACCTACAAGGAAAACACTCCTAATGGAAATCTTGAATGCCCGAATCTTGGGGTCGGCACCGGCACCGGAACGATCCATTCTGGACAACATCAATTTGAGGCCTAATACACACTTTCATCTCATTGTATAGACTAATGACATTTCTGTTTAGCAGACGAAAACGAACGTTTTGTTTGATCAAGGCTTTTTGCTAAATTAAGTCCACCACACGTACCGCCAGTTGAGAGCATCTCCTAATATACTCAGTTCAAGTAAACCAATTTTCTCGAGAACGGCAACCAGAGTCTATCGTAAGATGTTACAAACTAGTACTTTGCACAGATATGAACATAAAATTTGCTCATCTCTTTATAACTATTTAAGCCCACCGAGCTATGGCTTTTGAAGTCTGAAGGCAAAAATGACTAACTAAATTGACTGCAGAGACCTGAAACGTTGGACCACAAGGGGAGTAATCAGCAAAGTGCTATTACCATTAGACATAGTGTGCACAGCGTGCTTAGACAGGCTACTCGTACATCTTGTTTTGTTGTTGTGAATGAAGCCAGTTGGCTCGGTGGTTAGGGCGCGAATTCACTGACCAGAAAGTCCGTGGTTCGAACCCGGCTTCTGACTGTCGACTTCCCCTGTCTAGGCTTGGGCAACCGGGCAGTATCCCAGCCCTCGTGCTTCCTTCGTGTAGCACGGCAGCTAGACACCGAAAGAGTGTTACAGCTGAACGNCTGTTTGTTTGTTGTAAATTTCTGCTGCTTCGCAGTTCGTCAACAAAATAAGACAACACTAACCCAGAGCACCAAGCCATGTAAAATACATGGATTGAAAATCACCATCAAACGCCTAGGATTGGGTCAGAAAGACTGTTGTATTCAAGTTTTAGACGATGTCCAAAATTAGCTCAACCTGCCAAACATCTTGTTTCCTGTCAAGATTCTTTTAAACATTAGAAAACCGGTTCTGTAAAATTGGTGTACTTGGAGTCGAAGTTCGTTATCAACTCGCCCTGAAGCTCAACCTGCCAAACATCTTGTTTCCTGCCAAGATTCTTTTAAGCAGCAGAAACCTGTTCCGTAAAATTGGTGTACTTGGAGTCGAAGTTGGTGATCAGCTCGTCCTGGCCCGAAAGCCGACAGCGCTAAATCTACAGGTGTGGAACTCTTGCCCGATGCTTGACTGGCAATTTTTGATTCTACCGTTAGCTTTGTTAAATTTTTCTTTGAATGCGGTAAAATGTTCTTCGTAACACCGATCAATTCCGCTTGGTTTTCAGTAATCAGTTACGCTGTTTTTCCATTAAACCTAAGAAAAGCGTGGGAATACGTATCAATATGACTTGTTTCTTAATCTCCTCAGAGTGATAATATGTTAAGACGTATTCGCTCTCTGGAGGAATGATTTTTAACTGGTATTCGTCAGTCGCGGTCGTCGACTACAGGCCCGTTGTTACAGCTGAACGACTATCTTATCTGTTTGTTGTAAATTTCTGCTGCTTCGCAGTTCGTCAACAAAATAAGACAACACTAACCCAGAGCACCAAGCCATGTAAAATACATGGATTGAAAATCACCATCAAACGCCTAGGATTGGGTCAGAAAGACTGTTGTATTCAAGTTTTAGACGATGTCCAAAATTAGCTCAACCTGCCAAACATCTTGTTTCCTGTCAAGATTCTTTTAAACATTAGAAAACCGGTTCTGTAAAATTGGTGTACTTGGAGTCGAAGTTCGTTATCAACTCGCCCTGACCCGAAAGCCGACAGCGCTAAATCTACAGGTGTGGAACTCTTGCCCGATGCTTGACTGGCAATTTTTGATTCTACCGTTAGCTTTGTTAAATTTTTCTTTGAATGCGGTAAAATGTTCTTCGTAACACCGATCAATTCCGCTTGGTTTTCAGTAATCAGTTACGCTGTTTTTCCATTAAACCTAAGAAAAGCGTGGGAATACGTATCAATATGACTTGTTTCTTAATCTCCTCAGAGTGATAATATGTTAAGACGTATTCGCTCTCTGGAGGAATGATTTTTAACTGGTATTCGTCAGTCGCGGTCGTCGACTACAGGCCCGTTTCATAATATGGTCGTTTTTTACACGGCCCGTTTTTCCGTTTGAACAAGCTTTGACTCACGTGATCATTTGTCTTTCTTCTGCAATAAAGCCACTTGCAACGTACCTGAGTGAACAAGCTTGCATCGATCGAGCCTTGTCCAGAATTAATCACTTACGTTTGCCCGACAACAATAGCCTTCCAGCCCGTTATGCTCATCCACGTACAATCATATGGGCGTTCCTCATTACCTCAGGTATTAAAGAGAAATGTCGACCACACTTTCTTCCAACAGTGTGACAGGTCAATACTCAAGTTGTTGGAAACAAGATACATAATTGATATACCACTACTGTTTTATCGGGTAGATGTTCACCTGGTTGCCATAGCCACCACATCACAAAGCAAAGGCAATAGTAGTTGTCCGACAATTTTTTAGAATGAAATTATGTTGCATCCTGTTAAGTTGAAATATCGCTCCTCTCTTGACTGTTTCGACTTGAGAACGGTCTACTTTATAAGTTAACGCGATACTACTATTATCGATGATGAGTAATATTACACTACATCCGCAATGATAAAGCGGTTAAGCTTGACGAAACGACTTGGATGGTTTCACTGTTTTGAATGGGAAACTACTCCAAACTAGTCTGAACTGACTCAGCAGTAAATATGCCAATTAAGCGACCTATTACCGCCACAAGTTACAAATAACGTATTTGAGTCCTGTCCTGCAATTGATACTGACTGGATACGGGCGATAAACGTTACAAAAATCGGGTAATGGGAGCGGAAATTCGGATTAATAGAAGGCCTCAGTGATTTTTGGTCAAGACACTCCACTGATCTTCAACCTGTCTCCGAAGTTTTGAGCGTTTTATTTGCACGGTATTTCCGCTGGCTACTCTGTGTTTACGACGTAAAGCTTAATATTTCCGACAGGAAGACTGTGGTTTGGCATTCTGTCGGCCATATCTTACATGGATCTTACATCTGAATCCACCTTGTCCCACCTCTTGAAGCTCGAACAACCCGTTCATCTCCCAATTATTAGGAGGGCCAGTTACTGAAACGAGTCTCAAGTTATGGCGAACTTTCAAAAGCCTCGATATTCCAAGCTGTTCTTTAGGCTGGCTCCCCTCTATCATCAGCACTCCATACCCTGATGTCAATGGACTTAATTTGGGAGATTTTCGCTAGAAAAGACGGCTACGAAATGCCACTCAATCGTGTTCACCAAAAGTTATATTACCAAATTTCTCATAGTGCGACATTGTCTGCCTAAACGGGAGACCTTATATGAATGGGTGAACAATACTTGGAGCAGGTAATTGACTGAAACATACGCAAATAATTCAGGCGGATTGTCTCCCGCATGCAGTTACACTTCTCGAAATATAAAGAAGTGAACTAAGGAACACATCGCCTTGTTGGCGATGACAGACTCTTTTAATGAGAGATCGTGCATCTATCAGCCAGCCAGTAACCTAGCTTGTCTGCAGGATAGACAGACAGACAGACAGACAGACAGACAGACAGACAGACAGACAGACAGACAGACAGACAGACAGACAGTCAGATAGACAGGCGGACGGACCGACAGAGAGACAGACAGACAGATGAATCGACAGACAGACAGATAGATAGATAGATAGATAGAAAGATGGAGGGACAGACAAATAAGTACGTAGATAGCTAGATAGAATTACCGAAGGATTGATCAGCTATCTGACTGATTAAATAACAAAATTTGTGGTTAAGCTATGAGCTTGGCTTCTAACTTTGTGATGTACGACACCACAGCGTTTTTGGTTCTTGCCCTGTCCCTTAATTCTTTTTTACACCAAATCCTTTATGGGTTACAGTAATAGCTCGAAAGTTCACGTTTTCCCCAGATAATTCCAATAAATCCATTTGCGATTGGTGTAAAGTGTTGTCGTTGTCATAGTCCGATAGAAGACGGCTATCCGCTGGGAAACAGGCAATCATTTAACATTTTTGTTGGAGCCATTAGTTATTTTTTGCAGTGCGCAAGAGAGTTCGTACAGTATGTGAATCTAGCAGAATCTGAAATACATCGTAGAGCATGGGGTTACCCGAGGCGAGAAGTTATTCAGCAGATGATCGCATTTACACATTTACATCATTTGGAGATACCCTCATTTCAGCTCATATCGGTGGACCATTTAGGACGGTTCTAACCAGCGGATGTAGCCACCTAATAAAAATAGGATTAAGGATGATAGCAACACACTGTAGGTAGTAGCTTCAAGTGATCTCGTGTAACTACAGTGCCACTGGAAAATGGGATGCATAAGCGTGCTCAGTTGATGGTCACCTAATGCAGATGGCTTGAACTTGTGTACAAAGGGTAATCCCAAAATTATAGTTCCATACAGCAAACGAACATTGTGGATATCGGCAACAAAGTCTGTACCATGTGTGACGGACTGATATTCATGAAGACTACACTGCCTGGAATAAATCTTTTAAGAATTTTTGTGGACTGACAACACAGTTTATTTGGAAAGGAAACTGTGCCATACATATTGCCGAGGTTCTACTGTTTTTTCATGCAACAAAAATCATTAGGCAATTAGACCGCGCTTCGTGGATAAGTGTCGAACACGTTCGCATTTTGGAAGAATCTTAGGTGAGCTGACACTCATCAAAGAGTTGAAAGCTTTTTTATTCCCCCACGCGGCCAATCAATTCGTGATCATGTTCATAGTCACACCAATCTCGTTTGAACGGTCGTCCTCCTGTTCTGACGTGATTGTTCCGGTGAGTCCATATCAAGGAGAAGTACTGGACTCAAGTTTCGTTCTTATTAGAGCTCACAGTAGCGCATATCCAATGGCCGTGCCGGGATTTGAACCCCGGAAATCTGACATACGAGGCGAGCGTGTAACTACTACTCCACCAACGCACGTTGGACGCCTCTGAGTTTTCACGTCGGTGAACGTGTTCACACTTGAGCGGTGTGATCGGTGTGCCCGCCAGAACAGGAACACCACCGTTCAAACGAGAGTGGTGTGACTATGAACAAAATACCTATCCCGACAAACCTCAAAATTCGTGTTTCCTCCTTGTCTTTTTATTCGATGGAATTAAGCTTCCCAAGGTTGTACAGTGCCTAAGGATAGCCCTTCATTGAAACTTTTTTTCTCACACTGAACTGTGATGTACACGATAATGAATTTTAAATTCTGATCGCTTAGTTTTTCCGTAAAGTAGCGAAAAACCTACCCTGTTCTACACTTATTTCTAGTATAAGAATCCACCTCTCAGAGTTTGGATGTTAATGATAAAAAATAGGAATATGTAATAGTATAGCAGTATTTAAAGACGTTCCTGAGGAATTAATCTTTTTATTGACTATCAATCAAGTTGCATCGATCAGTATGCTCAAGGAAACATGTGGTCGTCTTCCCTATACTGTAAACATAAAACCTAAGTCAACTTATCCTTCCTCATCATCCGGTGAAGACCTTTTTGTCCCTCCGGCCATCTTTTAATATATTCTGAGGGTTATCTTCTGTAGTGTTTATCTGTTGTTCGGGTCCACGGACACGAACTTTGCCTGAAAGACGGAAGTGGGACGTCCTAGAGTTGGTCTTGGACACGAATACCTATTTTTGTTAACTCTGTACCACTGAGCGAGTACCTTGACACACTGTCCAGTTTCTTGAACCCATATGTTCACGAAAGTGTTTATTTCTCTCTTGTTCTCATTCTGACGAGGGAGTTACTAAATGCACAGATATTGCAACCCACGGAAGAGGAGCAGTTACTTTTTTCTCCACTTGGTTTCAGTATGTACATCCTTCTGTCTGGATCCGCGTCTGTCTATCAACTAGGCGACCTGGAGGAAGATGTGGACGACCGTCTGGGAGGAGCCACGTCTGCGGCTGAGACGTCGGAGAAGGGAGATGCTTCCGCGCCGGTAATCACCATTGGGCAGAGAGGTAGCATCGTGAAAGACACTACAGTTTTAGGACGATGTGTGGGGCTCTTGCGTAAGTTTTAAGACGGAATGATTTCCCGCCGATATGTTCTACTCGGCATAGGAGAGTTGTGTATCGGCATTTTCCGAACCGTGGGTCGACCCTTGACTTAATTCCTCAAAGTAGCCTGTCACTGTTCCACACTTAGTAAGAATGAATGCGGCGGACAAATATTATTTCTCGGGTTAAGTTGTTCCGGCTTTTTTATCACAAAGTTCTATGGTACCAGAACAAACGCCAACGACACAGCTTACCATAAACAAGGGTCAGCCTGCCAGAGGTTGATCCCCTCAGCCGAACCGTTAAGTTCTGTGATCATTTCTTTTCAATACTTTAAAAGCTGCCAGTAGTTTCAAAAACCTGCTCAATTTAAATATACAAGTTTCCAACAGTTTCTGCAACCTTCTTTTGGTGAAAATGCAATAAGATCAAACAACAACCTGACTGATAGTTTGAGACATTCATCATTGACATTTGTACTGTATTGTGTAACTTGACAAAGTTGACTTACAGCTGATTGCTCCTTGTTCGTTTTAGCATTAACCCCATTCCTCCGAACCAACCAGATAAATAGTGATCACACGTCAGAAACAAGGTGGCTTTTATCGATACCTTAGGCTACTGCAGTTCAGATCGCAACCGAGTAGTTTACAAGCGCCCGAGTAGTTATACCAACAAAACGATGAATTAGGAAGAGGAGACGTTTCTATGCCAGTTTTGTTGTATTTGGGACAAATCGCCTGCATCCAGTTGCAGAATTTCCCTCAAGTTTGTAATGCACTACTCATAAGGTTGCTGAAAATTCGTCAACAGCCCACGACCGATTTCGCCCTTCTTGGGCTCATCAGGTAGGCGCCGTCCCCGGGGTTTCTGTCAACTTATGTTCTACTTGAAACCGAATTGCACGAAATTAGCGAATATACAGTCATTTGCAAACTAATTTGGTTTTTCGAGAGACTCGCCTGAAACCCAGCTGAATCTTTGGTTTGTGATATTTCCAGGCAACTGAATGTGCTGCACCAGGTCGCCTCATGTTTCAGTCGCTACGATATTCGAGATATCGCGATACGTGTATATTTGTAATGCACAACTCCTAAGGTTGCCGGGTTCCCGATGAGTACCTCAAAAAACCAAACTAGGTTGCAAATAAGTGTATTTCGCTAATTCCCTCAAGTCAATTTATACCTGAACACTAGATTATGTTCTTGCCCAATAAAAAACTTGCCGTACAAGCAGCTCGTGGCGCTCGCAATGGACGTACGAATGATTTTGCACAAACTAATCTACTGAATAATGTTGGTCTGGTCTAAACCAAATGTCGATCAGTGACTGGTGCACACACACGTTATATCAGTAATGTTTTATGTAAAACAGTACTCGTGAACAAAGATGAACACTAATGTTCGGCCAAAATGTCTTTTGTTTACGAACAAATACCAGCTCCATGGGAAAATAACTGTATACCGCGCGCGGGAAAGTCGAATCAAATCAGAAATTCCGTAACCCCCCTGAGCTAACAATGGAGCAGGTATTCAGTTGATGGAAATGTTCACAACAGCCTAATGCACGAAGTTTGCTTATCGCTCTTTTTTGGGGTAGTACTCCGTGCCAAGATGCAGTAGGAGTGAACGTTTTTGGAGAATAGGCAGACAGGCTCCCTAAAGTTAACAGTTGAAGGGTTGAGTTTAAAGGTTTTTGGAGTGAGGTAGCCCCAAATTTGCAGACTAAAATCTATCAAGGCTACTGTATGTTTAATTTTGTGGACACCTGTAATAAACTGGCCTCTAGTTTGGTTCACTGAAATGCTGACTTACAGGATCATGCATACAAGATGGGCATCAGTTTACTGTCATGCAAAACACTGTTCTCGGGCATTTTCGTTTACTCTATTGGAGAAGTTGGGTGTAGCTTTAAATGGCATGTAATTCAGCTATTGAATTCTAACAGACTCGTGTTGTTATTCTAACACACTCATTTGCTACATACAACCAAGCCTCCCCTGGTTAAGGCTAGTCTGCTTGCTTGAGGTGGGTTCTGGTAAGACACACGGTATGGCATGAAGCAGTCAGCAATAAAATAACAAAAACTCGTGGTATGTTGACGGCATCTTATGTGCTGTGTGATGTTAGTTCTCACTTCAAGGCATTTGCCTGTACAAGCCCGTAGGTTGATGTGAAGTCAGACATGACAGAATGCAGCGTTCTGTCGGCATGAGAAAGTGGAATTTGATTCATCGATTCTCGTAACCCCCGATTTCGATCGAGAAATGTGTTCAGCTCGCTTCTTGAAACTCTCATTTTATTATCTTTAACCATTGTTCTTTCATTAGTGTGTGGTAATCTTCCTGGATTCCCTTCGGAATCCCCTAGTGACTGCTCGAATTCGCTTGATCGTGATTGGTTCGTCATCTGATGGGTTCCTCATTGGCTCGTGTCAGGCGACTGTTGTTTAACTGCATCAGTGGCAATAGCATATGAGGCTTGCTGACTGTATGAACCTAATTTGTACTTGTAAACTATGAAGTACTGAGATGACTGGTCAAAAGGCCGTAAAAAGCATTCTCATGGTTTCGACCGATCGTGTTGCCTTGTAACCTGTCGTGGGCTCTGCTTGGCGTCATCCTACTACGACCAGTTAATGATGGATGATTAGTAGGACTGCTATGTTTCTCCCAAGGAAATACTCTCTGAAGGGTCAGCTTTAAAGAGGCTAAACAATCTTTAAAGCTCATGTAGCTTAAAAATATGCACACAACTTGTTACGATTGGTTATGATGAGAACACAGAGCTAGAATCCTGTTGTTTTTTTTGAGAGTGGAAATCGCCTTTCGGGGTGATTTAAATGTGATTTAAATGTGGTCTTAAATTCCACTGACTCTAGGCCACATCTTACGGGATTATTAAGGAATAGTCCTAACTGAGGATGTTCTCTTTTTTGGGCTGAAATGATCAGGAGGACTACAAAATCGTGGTTGTTTGAAAGTTTTTAGGAAGCTTTTCGCAGTGGACATAAAAGGCTTGGTAATTTTAAAGACAGCTCTTGTAAACGTCGACTGTGGTTCCTCTTGAAAAGCAACTTACGACGCGTTTCATCCTGAATTAGACCAATTTGGCGGGAGTATTGACAGCTGATCGTTACTGATTACCCGAACGCCATACGACCATCTCTTTTTGTGGTGAGATTTCCAAGGAAATTCATCACATGGGTTGGCCAAAGTGTTCCTTTGGGTAGATAATTACAGTAAGAGAAAGTGTGATTCCTGGCCATATAATGCAGATGTCAACTGTGAAAACTGTTAAACAAAGCACCGGGTCAGATCTGCCTGGTGTGTCTAAATCAAAACCAAATGCATGGGAGGTTGTTTTTTAAAACCAAACAAGTTCTGCATCTAGACGTGATACACTGCTGATGAATTTTGTAAAAGAAAACTTTGAGGGCATGCGATTGGTTTCGCACTTGTTGGAGCCAATCATCATACTGGCCCAGTCCCCGAGTTTCCGTCAATATCATGTCCTACTTGAACCCAAAAAATTTTTTATTTATACTTCCATCTGGCTTTGACGTGAGGCTCAGGTGAAATCTAGCTGAATCTATCTCTCATCATGTTCTCAATCAACTGAACATCATAAACGAGCGATTCAGCGGGGTTCCAGGTGAGTCTTCCGTCAAAACCAAACTGGTGTGCAAATGGATGTATTCTGATTTTGTTCTTTATTATCTTTCTCGTACTAAGCTCGTTTCCGTGAGAGCTTTACACAAAAGTTTTCTGGGATCTGCTATCCCCCCATGTTTTTGACTTCTTACCTGAGAGCATAACCCCTCCGCTGTCTTCAGACACTTACCAGCTGAACATACTACCTACGGACATTTACTCAGCACTCTCCTAAATGTGTTTGTCTTAAGTAAGCAAAAGAGATGAGCAAAGAGATCCGATTCCGTGAATATTCACTAAACGGTTCCATTCATTTCTGGAATCGTTAGTTTTGCTTGTCACTACACGTTTATGAAGTCTTGCAAAGGGTAGAAAAGGATCCATTGAAATCCAGAGTTAATCAGTATGGATTAAGTTCACTAAAACGATAAAATCCTAAAGGTTATGTTTTAGTAGGATATTTGTTTGCATGTTTATATCAGCTGTACACCTCCAAACAGATTCTGTGTGATGTTTTTGGTATCAAAATAACCCTAAAGCATTTTCCGCCCTACCGAATATAGTAATGTTTATCTGTTAACTGTGTGCAAAGCGAATTCAATGTTAGGAATCTGAGCTCTCACGTTACGCGGATGATCGACCAAACAGTATCGCAATTAGCCCCAGTTGGCCTTAGCGGCTGGTAGCACGAACACAATTCAGTTAGTTTTCAGATGGAGTTCACAAACTCCTTCGGTTAAGACCACTTTGGCCCTCCCTTTATAACTTATCAAGTTATCGATCTATCGATCTATTTGATCAAACAATCCTGGCCAAATGAACAGTAGGACAGCACTATACCTTGACTGGGACTGATTCAAAGCGTTCTCGTCAAGCAAAAAAAAATGCTGCAGATTGATCGATGTAGCAGAACTACTAAGAATTTGTTCCACTCATAATTGTAGAAGATTGTGAAAGCTTGCCGTAGGGAATTTTTGGAGAAAAGTTACCAACGGGTAATGGTCAAGGAGCAAGTCGCGATGGAAGCAGTTTTTCTGAAGGGAATTTAGCCTTTGGATAGTTATCCGTTGTAGAAGAAGCCAACACCTCGCACGGTTCTTCAAAAGGAAACTCTCATTTAATGAGCCAGACAACACCTGATTGGATGACATGAATCGGTTATTTGTGCAGGTTAAATGGATCCTTCGTTGGAAGGCACAGTATCCTGCAACTAATCAGATGGCTTCGGTTTTGGAACTTTCCAGAGTTTCGTGGAGTGCACAGTAGCGATAGCAGTATCTCACGATTTTTAAACACAGCTTGATTGCTCCTTCAGGAAGAGACCTCTGTTAGTATTTCCAAGAGACTTGCGAAATCCCGTCTTTAGTATGTCACTTCAAAAACTGGGGACAACCCTTGCTCTGTTTTTCAGAATCCGGAGCTATATTCGGTGAAGTTGCGCTCATTGAAGAGTGCCGCCGTATCGCCAGTATTGTAGCTAATCCAATTTCCAGGGATCAAGATGCAAAATTGTCGACAGAAATACCGAAAGAACGAAAAAAGGACGATAAAGAAAAGACGGACCAAGTCAGTCCCTCAGCACAGGAATTAGCTGTCCAACTAGTTGTCATTCCTCGAGCACTCTACGATAAAACGGTTCGTTCCATCTTGGAGGCTCAGTTCCGTATGCGAACCGACTTTGTGAATCAAGTTCCTTATTTTCGGCGCCTCAATTCACGTTTAAAGGAACAAATCATTCTCTCGTTGGAGATTCAAACTTTCGAATATGGATGCGAAATTTTTCGCGCGGGTTCGGAATATCGTGGTTTCTACTACATTTTTAGGTGAGTGAGGTCGTCACCTTTCTTTCGCAGGTAAACTTGTGGATATGTTGAATTAGATTACTAGATTATCAGTTGTATGATAATGAGAAAGGCACCGTTCTTTTACCGGCATCTCAAACTAACACACAGGAGTAACTCATGAATGTGCACGCTTACCTACGGTCTTTGTTAGACTATCTTCTGCTACGTAGCTGATGAAAGGCACCCAGGAGCAAGAAATAAAATTTATTGGTAATCACGAATCTTCTAATTAGAACCGCAACATGCAGGGGATACGTACAACTATTCAAGTTTTCCCCTGATAAATCTATCTCGCATTCAAACTTACTTTGTTGGCTACGGGAATTGGTGCCACTGGAAAATAACCTTCACCAGAGAACCAGCTCCGAACGTAACGGAACTACATAACAGACAATGGGTGACCGTTTTCATTGAGACAGATTTCATTGGTTGTTCTTCAATCGCCCTTGACAGATGAGTTGTATTCTTAGTGTCCCTTTTTCGACCCGCTTGTATGCGACAAAGAACAATAGATCAGCCGGTTCGCACGTTCATTGACATTTTCGGGTTTGGCCAAGCGCACCAGGCTATCAAGCGGCTATCCAGACCGGGGTTCACGGTAATGAGGAGACTATGTTCCACAACACAGGGGATATATCATCCACTGAACTCGGGGGTTTAGGGGGCGAACTTACTGACAAATAGGTCCATGTTTCAACCCTAGCTTTGGTATCTCAGTCGCCCGTGCCTGAGCTTTGGGAGTCTTAGAGTATCCTCTGTGCTTTGTGGTACGGAAGCTACGCACATGGAGGTTGCTATGTCCCTCAATAAGACAAATAAATACATCCTACCAAGAGTGGTTCATTAAGGGGAAGTTATCGCTTATACAGGGCTAAGGTGTGTTTTGATAATTTTCAAAGTACTGATAAAAAACCTCTTCCAGTTTGTGGTCTGTTTCATAGGTATTTCACTTTGTAGAATTTATTGCTAACGGTTGGACATAGTTACCACTGACTTGTGAGTAAAACAACTCACAAAGAATGGAAGAAACAATCAATAAAATGAATAGACAGATAGGTCAGCGTGCAGGTCAAGAGCACCAAGAGCACCCAAGAGCACCTTACTTTCGAAACTTACACAACGCGTGGATAATGGTAACCATCATAAAAAGATCAATTAAACACCACGCTGACTGACTCAATCTGGTGGTTACTGATGAATGTTCTGTCCTTGATATATCGGGCACTGGACGGTGATCTGTTAGTCCATCTTGAAATTCGTCTTGCAAACCTTTCGTTGGTAGCTCACCAGTCCTTGTCAGTAGGCGTACTGGAAGACCGACCGGTGAAGAGAACAGATCTTTCAATCAATTAGGCTGTTCAGTAGTGAAAACGTGACTGGTTATCACATAAATTTATTTTCACGTTCACCTCTCTTCCATTTGAAGCGGCGAAGTTTGTGTTTCCGTTCCTATCGAGAAATCCTCCCCCGAGAATCAAGGATTCAAGCGCACTCCATACTCAAAGGGAACTCAAGAGGTGAAGTTTTACGTGCGTGACAAAAATCCAATTCTCTCCGCCAACTACGGTTAGTTCTAGTTTATTCGTTGGTTGTAATGCGCATCGAAGTCGTTCATATCGCTACTTATATCAAGATGGAGCAACGTAAAAAGAACAGCCCAGTTATTCAGCTCTACATTTACAAAATCCACCTGTCAAAGCTTCATTATGCTTTCATATATGTGAAGACTCAAATTAATTTTTTAAATGACAGTTGATGATTATATAGGCCTTCATAAAAAACGAAATTCCTGTTTTTCCTTCACCGCTTGAAATTTCCACCTAGATCATGCGGAATTTGAAAGGTTCCTATTTTGTCCTGAAGTAAAACTTGCCCATGTTTTTCACCAGGATGCGTCCTAACCAGGATCTGGAAACACAGATATTCCACCAACGTATCTGTGCAGCCGAAAATTTGAAGCACACACTTAACTGCTAGCTGTGATTAGAGCTAAGTTAGCTGATTAGAGCTCAGTGGTTGGAGCTCAAATTTACTGACCGGAAGGTTCGTGGTTCGAACGCGACCTCTTCTTCTCGACTTCCCCTGTGTATGGTTGATCAATCCAGCAGTATTTCAACCATCGTGCTTTCTTCGGGTGGCATGGCAGTTTGACACGGAAAGGGAGCTAAAGCTGAACGATTTTTTTGCTAGTCCCTATTTTCGGAAATAGTACGAGCTGCACACTTTATCCCACTTTTATGTTTGATCATGGATTTTCGATGAGGTAAAGTTAGATGTTTGGCTCTGCTTTCAGCCACTTCAAATTTACGTTTTTCATAAAACTTTAAACAACCTCTGTGCATTTTTGAGTAACCATGAATAGTGTCCGCCGGTCATACATTCAGCCAACTCATTCCCCACTGGAACAGGTGGAACGAGCTTTTGTGAATTCTGTAGTTTTAATTTCCACTGGAGCGATCGCCTTGCGAACGCCGGCTTGATTTTCAAAACAGTGCTGTTGGTATGACCTCAAAACCAATGGTCATTCACATGCTCCATGTCGGCGCGCTCCGGTAAGGAGACATTCGAACTCATAAGGCGATTGGGCAGTCCTTGTACTCATGCACTTTGGCTACTTCAGAAGTTGATCTTTTAAGTGATTTTAGTTAGATATTCAACCTGTCACTGAGAAGTCTGTCTTACCAAATCATTAGGTGTTACTGCTGAATTCCTTTCTCCAGGCCTTGTTAATAAATATCCTCACTGATATTATGAGTTCAACAACATAAGCTACGAAATAAAAGGTAAAAATATGAATAATAGAGCTGCCTTTGTCCTCAGTTTCGTTTGAGAAGTTAAGACTGCCCAGAAAAGTTGTTTCTGTGTACATGTCGCATGCGCCCCACCGGCCTATTCTAAGCAGTCAACACGATTTCCTAAAAAAATTGTCTTAATGTCCGGACCAACGCTTTATTCTTCCTATAGAAATATTTGCCTTAGGACGACATAACTCTGTTATTCCTTCCTCAACACACAGCATTCCTTCAGTGCAGTTTATACCGATCCACAGTAACTCGGTTTCGTCCATGCATGATATAATTTCAGCTACTATTAAGCATGCCAGTAGCATGGTTTTTCTTTTGCATTTCCGAGTGCACCGTGATCATAACGTCTGCCCTACGCACCGAATACCAGCAAAGTAAAAACTTCATCTCATATTTTAGGTACGACATGCCTCGGTGACATGGAGATTTTACTGGGATGTTGCCCTTACCTATTCACTGCTCGGGCTACTACAGAAAGTCAGCTTTTGTTCATGACTAAGCGCAACGCCCAGAGATACTTCTTGGGAGCCACTGGAAGACGTATCGTCAGTGTTCCGAAAGTTATACGGACAATGCAGTTAAGTCTGTGCAAGGAGGCAATAATGAAATTGGAATATAGGCTGGCCTCGTTTCCTGAGCTCTCTAGAACCAAACTCAACACCCATCTCATCCAACTGAAACGACTAGCTGATGAACAGTCACGAATCTTGAGACTCAGTCATGCATTCAAGTTCGGAAGCGAACAAGCTGGCAAAAATCCCACGCACGCAAGACGATCCAGATCCCGGGCAAACGCCACCAAAGGAGAGAGCATCAAACGTCCGTCAAAACCTGGGCTAGTCGGTGGCACGACAAAACCCAGAAATGCATCATTCAGACAGAAATCCACAAATGAAGATGTAGAGGTGAATATTGTCAGTCCGAGAATGGAAGAAACATCAACTACTACGCAGGATAGGAAGACACACCACCATCAACGGCGAAAGCACAAGACAGAAAGCAGTGAGATCAAGTTTTTCGAAGCGTTAAATTCAGAGCGAGAATATTCACGACTGTTGCAGTCAAAAGTAAACGCATTCGTTAGTGAGTTACAATCGTTCGTCGAGAAGGATTCGGACAGAGTCAAAGAATCGAGCCCTATTCTGGTAAGCCGATGGAGGTCAAAATATGTGACCTTGTTTAAATGGGTTATATGCTCTGAAACATGATCTAAATTGACGCACAGTTCTTACGTTTTTGGATAAGTTTTTGGATATGTTTTTGGATCCACGTTATAACTGTATCTAAACAAGCATCGGATATGGGGATTGCATCTGCTGTCCCTGTGAATAACGTAACTACCGTAGTGTTAACGATTCAGTCCACGAAGGCCCGGGTCTATTGATGGTGAATCCATGCCCGTTGAAGTCTAGCGAAGAGGTACATCACGGGGAGGGTTGCATGTGCAGCCAGCGGCCATTAAAACGTCTATTTACCCAGGAAGAATGTTTTAGGCAGTTTGGTTATTTATCGTGTGGCATATAGTTTTTGAATCCATTTATCATGTGCCTCTCGATTTGTGCTCAAAAGTGTTTGCGCGTATTTTACCTTCTCGCTCACGCCCAGCTTCCAAAAGCCTCGTTTGTAGACCCATCTAGTTTGAATTTAGATTTTGGATATGTTAATTCCTTTGAGAGGTGAAAAAAATGGATCAAGACCAGGAAACAAAAACTGAGATCCACTAACGATCACCAGGAGCTTCAAAACTCCAAACTGCTTAACCAGCTCACCGTAGATGGATACGGTAACTGTGACCAAAGCCTAGTGGAAAGTAAGCCCCTCTGGGTAACACGAGAGCCTCCGCAATTCGAGCATTCACTCTACCAGTGAATCGGTGGTCATTTTCTGTGGTCCTTTAGCTTAAAGTCAGGGAAACATTCCGGAGTTCACTATTAATAAACACAACCAGAAGCTTCAGAAAATCTAATCAATGACCACCTCAACGGATGGTGATTCGGCATATCTTTTCTCCATCAGACCGCTTCAGTTCGATTTACAAATTTGGAAAACCACCCGTATTTACACAGCTTTTTTTGCAAAAACAGCAATTAGCGCTCTCCACCTATCACCCTCCCTGGTAAGTCATTTTGGAGAAAACAGGGGACCCGTAACTGCGGACGAAGAAAGATACCCGGAGGTTTTATTGGGAATATGCTCCGTTTTAATACCGGTGATAACTAAGATACTAGTTACTGGCTTCAAGTAATGAAAAAAAAAGCAAAAACCACATTTGCGCAGATTTTTGAATATAGCATTCTCGATCGTACTCCTGTGCTTTTTTGAAACTGAGTCGAATAGGAACAAACTAACACAGCTAGTCGTTGATTAGACGCAGCCATGGTGCTTTAAAATACTATGCAAGGACAGTGCCTGCGCATTCCAGATCTTACAGTGGATGATATGAAGGACAACTAAGTACAATGCTTCTTCGCCTTTAAGATTGATTGTTTATGTTTGACAATCAAATGTGACACAGACTTTTGGACAGCCCCTAAAAAGTGTATATGATTTGCACGAGTGAAGACAGTCTTCAAATCACACGACAATATGTCATCCGGAGAACCAGCCAGCTTTGGATTTAGGTTGCTTGAATCAAAGTTCTGAACTCACCATATCCAGATATTTTTATAGAATATGTACTAATCAGCCTGTTCGTCAAGAGCGACATATGTGTGTGGGCATTAGTTTCGGTCTAGGCGAAATTACTCTGTATGAATCAAGGCTTAGAATCTGCTCCCTACCATGATAGTTTTCAATTTTGTGCAATAAAGCACTATTTTTAAAGCCGCGCTTGATTTTAAACCAGGAGGTCTTGCTTTTAATTTATGAAACCTCGATTTCGGCTGTTCATTATGGAGTTCACGTTGGCTTGCTGACACACCTTTCCGAGGCGCAGCTGACGGAGACATGCAACGTCCAAGCTTGACGCTGCCAACTTTTCGTCACTACATTCACGATGCCGCATTTTTAGATCGAACTCCACTTTTGATTGATTTCGCCTTGAGTTTCACGCGGCACTCGGATGGAGCTCCTCAAATAGTGGTTCTATTGAACAAAAGTCACACTGTTCTAGTTTGTACACACTTGAATTGCTGATCCGATGCGTCAACAACCCGGTTTTCTGGTCAGCCAGTCCGTAAAGTCCCAACCAAAAGCAATGTCGAACACTGATCAGTGGTTTGAGGCTTCGAGAATGTCTATCACACTCCACTTTGTCCGGTCTAGTATAAAACTGATTGCAAGCGAAAAGGGCTAAGTTTCATATTTCCTACTCTGCGTTGCGGCCACTACCACACATCTGTGCGTTCAGTAAGTTTCAGAGGCGCTGGTAAGATATTCGTCTCGAACTCTATTTGTTTAGGTCAGAAACTGCGCGCGTTCTAGTTCTTCTTGTGCCACAACATTTTATTCTTCATTATTTCCTTCCAAGACAAGGTTTTTTTTACCAATATTTGAATCCCATTGAGACGCAAAAATCTGAGCGACTTCTCCAAACACCAGGTCCGTCGCTCCTGGCCATGGTTACTACATTAGAGGATGATATTAACATAGCATACAAACAGCAGTTTGTTCGGATTCTGTTGGTGCATATACAATAAAACCTCCCAGTAAGAGGCTTCAAGCTACGGAATCGAAAATTTGTGGAGTGTTAGTTGCGTCTTCTCAGAGGGGGTACGCATAAACCAAACATCCCAATCATGCTAGGTCTACTTAACGGACTGAATTACAATGGTAGGATTTATCTTTTGAGCATTGGTCATTCTTTTTTGTAACGTGTCTACGTCATACAGGCTTTCTTCATTCTGCGAACCTAGTGTACCACTAATAGAGAGGCATGCGAGCAGTATGTTTTCTTCTTGTACATTTGCTTTGCGTCTCTTGAAAAGGGAGATCTGTTGCGGAATGTGTTGAGTTGCTTTGTGGCATTTGCTTGGATTTGAGCAATGAATGATTTGAGTAAATGAATATCCCGAAAATTTCAAGAAGACGCGTTCAGGAGATGTATTTTCAGTTTTTTAAATAAGATGGCAAATGAGAGTTTTGCTTTCCTGTCCAATAGTATGTAACTGGTCAGTTGGCATTTTCTAATAAATAACTCCGCAGCGAAGGCCTTCTTCCTTTCAATAGTAGCATAAATTTATACCGAGGACGCCATACAACGAAAGACTTGCAGCCACCGTCATCTTAGAAATTTAACGAGCTTCTTCCAGGCTATGCTCAGCACCGGGTACATCAATCGCGTAATTAGACTCTCCGTCAGGCAACCTATCGTTTTTGGCAGATATTCTACCCAATGTAAAATACAACCACAAATTTTATCACGGAAGTCGAGTTAATCGTGGCTGACTATTTAATCGATGTAGCACATCTCTCTCCGACTGCCTCTGTGGATGCGTGCCAGAACATATGGTGCTCCTGGCAGAGATGTAGCGGAGTCGTTTCTAGATATTAGTGTTTCCAGTCAAGTATCCACTCTCATGAATTCTGGCCACAATGACGAAAAATCCACGTGCTGAGGCAGATGTCGTGTTTCGCTTCGGCAGTGGGCAGTCACTGTGATGAGCTCGGTAAGTCCCCCAGAGAAAAAGCAGATTGGCTCAACAAGTTACTGTCTTTATAAAGTGTTTTTTTTCACAAAGAATAAGACATTTTGACAGTAAGTTGCAACCTCACTCTTGTTCACACAAAATTTCAAGGTCAAACTCATTGTGGCGGAAAAATCGCCACTTTGCGAAATGACCTCTTTCAATGGCTCACTGGGACATTTTCCCTGTCCTGTCTCCAAGTCAAGCATGTCAGCGTAATTGATATTGACGGGTTTGTGTGAACTTTAGAAGCATCCGTTATGTTCGGGGTCAAGTTTTGTGGACATCTGTTAAAAACCTTTCCTTAAATCATCATAAAACTGTGCTTAAAGAAGATGCGTTTTTCACAAATTCATTTTTGTTTGATTACCTGCATATGAGTTGCTTACTTTTATCGTTTCTTCCAGGTGACGGATGCATCAATTCCTTTGCTCAAAACTCCTACATTTAGAGGTTCGAGCCTCTCGCCGCTTCCTCGTCTACCAAAAGGACTTCATAGTTGGTACCCCAACTTGTGAACATTATCCGTCATTTGTAACCAACTTCTAATCACCAATCCTGCCAACAAACAAGTTTCGGCGGCTATTCGAAACAAATTGTCCTTGTTTTCAGCCCACTGTACACGAGCAGGCCTTCTGAATGATGATCATCGCTTCACCGGAGGACGTCATTTAAACAAACTCAGCACGCCCAAACTACCATTCCCATTTCCGTGCCTCGACATGGGGTACAACACAAAAGCAGAATATTTCCACAGGCATCAACGTGAATTTGTAATTTTTTGATACGTTCGAGTTGATAGCGAGTTTGAGAGAAACCTATGCTAAAGACATTTTTCTACTGCTAGGCTCTCATAATAGTCGAACAGATGGCCCCATTCAACACACTGTTCAAAGACACAAAGCAAACTGGCTTTCGGTAATTCAAGCAGGAGATTCTTTTGGCTAATATCTACTGTCATAATCGTGATTTATATGGTTGCCACCGTTCTGGAAATTTTCTGTTGAGTATAGATTGTTTTTAGTTTCGGTGAAAATACATATGGTGCTAACGCTTTTCTGCTCATGCGAATGCCTCTGACCCAAGGACAGGAGGACATTGTTCAAACAAGAGCTGTGCATGTACAACCATCAAAAAGGAGCACGCTTATTTATGCACACAATTTCACGTAGTAATATTGCATTTAACGCGCGAATTTGGGACCTGAAAGGTACGTGGTTCACATCAAACCTCCACACACTCTCGTTTGATTTGAACGGTTGTGTTCCTGTTCTGGCGTAATTATTCCGGTGAGTCCACACCAAGGGAAGCACTGGGCTCGAGTTTCGCTCTTATTAGTGCTCATCAGCAATGCATATCCACTGGCTGTGCCCGGATTTGAACCCCGGACATGTGACATGCGAAGCGAGCGTGTATTATTATTTTACATTAAATGCCTATTTTTACTGCTCAAATCTGTTTACTGTGTGTGAACATTTGAAAATCCTTTCTCGTGTTAGACGTCTTCTAAGAAATGAAATTCCAATTTATCATACTTCTGCCGGGCCTAATCTATTTGTTTTCAACTGTCACAAGATTTCGGGGAACCACCATATAGGTGGTTGAACTTTGCATGACACCATACATTGAGAACAGCAGACAAGTGTCCTTACACCTAAAATCGGTCAAGAAAATGCCTTGGTTTGCTCTTAAAAACTCGGATTCTATTTCGTAGAAATGCTCCCATTTTATCAATGTATATTCCCAAAGCCCTTCCCTAATCCTGCATTGGTTGTTCGAATTCCCTCGATTGTGATTGGTTTAGCTGCCGATTTGTTTTTAAGTAGCTTACTTCGAGTGGCTATTGTTCGCAGTGCCCTCGCCACTTATGTTTGAAACAAATGAGACTATCCGAATGGACGACCTTGAATTACAGTAGTCTATAACTAAACACTGGGCTGATCGATCGGTGGGCTTTGAACCAGAAGACTGCTTACTTTTCTAGTGGATTATACCCGCAAACTCTAATAAGGTCTGTGTTCCCAATAACCTAGTTCCAACAAACTGCAAGACTTAGAAAAATGAAAATAAGAAATTCAAAGAATCATCACAAAAGAGAACAGAAGTCATTATGAAATACCGCACTTGTTGGCAGTGAACAGGTTCGAATTTTTCAATGCTATAAGTGACTGTGCTGATGTGGATCGAACGTCCGAACGTAAGGAGAGTGATATCAGTCTCATTATTTCATGCTTTTTTGTGGCACACTAGGCCGGAGTTCTTCATGTTAACGAGATTTGGATAGTTCGCAATGCACTGCTCATAAGGTCGCTGAAAATTCTTTGCTACTGAGTGTATATCGCAAATATTTGGATAGTTTTAATTACCACTGAGGACAGTGTCATGAGTGTTGGGTATATTTCTACAATATTACAACAGTGGTTCTACAATGGGATACACGGAGGTTTTTACTGGAGACGTTTGACCGGTTGCTGATATCGTGTAACCTACGTCCCACTCGTTACGAATAATTCTCCGAAGTTTCCCAACCATTCTCGAGTAAGGTTTTCCAGGCGAATTCTTCAATCTGGAAGGTTTGCCTCTCGATTAACTAAAATATCAAACTATAGTCATGACTGTCAATAAAATGAAGGAAGTGGCAGGACTTTTGCAGATGCTCATATGTTTCTACTGTTTCTGAATCATTTTTTGTGTTTCTGAATCATTTTTTGATAGGTAACTTTGGAGAACACGCTGTCAAGTTTATAACCTGATTCGTTCAGCTTGGTGGTATAATGCTTCGAAAAAACCTACCTCCTTGAAGAGCGCTGGATCTGCTAGGTAAAGTGCTGTAAAATTCCCTGAAAACGTACCTAATTTATTTTTTGAATCATGAACAAATGGACGGGGTGGTTTTTTCTCACAATAATGGAAGCCTCATGTGTGGGCTTTATAGTGAGTGGCGATCATTACAACCTGCCATTCAGCTTCTACAACCTCACCAAGAATGTGTTGCGCGATACACTGTCGAATTCTAGAGGACGCATTAACTACGTTATAGCCAAAGAATTCTTTTAGACCACATTTGGGAAGAAACTGATAGTCCACTGATCTACTACTTCCTGTTAAGCTGAAGGGTTTTAATCGTAATAGTTTTTCCTTGACCTCCTAGGCTCGTTAACTAATGAAGCAGAACCAAATGACAAGGCGTTAAAAAGAGCAGACAGGTGCAACATGCAATAACGTCCAACAAAAAGCAAGACTTGCACGTTTGAAGTCAAAGAAAAGATATAGAACTGCAAATAAATCAGGTAGTTTTCTTACTTTTGAGCCGAAGCATCATTAAAAAATGAAACCTTAACCAAAAGTTTTGTCAGGTTCACAAATTGCGTTAGTGCCAAGAAAACTATTGATTTTTTCGATTTAACGTAATAAATGACACCACCCCAGTGTATATCATTGGCTTCCACGTAACACGGACGGAATCGCGTTATCTTTCATTTTGTAAGTAGTTCGCTATTAGTGGTTCAAGTGCGATCATTTGTGTTCAGGATCTGAGGACCCAAACTGTTCACGAATGTTCAAGTTCGTGTGGCATAACCGTAGGTAAATATTTTGTGAATTACTCGAGTGATCAAAACCCGTGATAATCAACCTGATGGTTGAGCACTGAAACGTTCGGCCACTATCCGCTTAGCACCAATGCGGTTAGCACCCTTGCAGGTCATGTGAACCGGTGTTCACTAGTGTCTTTGGTGGCGATTTCTAACGGTCATTGGATTCAATTGAATTTTCCTGCCTGAAACTTTTAATTGTTTTCACTACCTATACACTGTGAGTAGTTGATGAATAACCTCAAAAAATAACAAGAATAAACCAAGAAGTAAGCGAATATACACTCATCTGCAAACTAATTTGGTTCTTTCGAGAGACTCACCTGCAACCCAGCTGAATCTCTCGTTTATGATGTTCTCAGGCAAGAAGTATCTTCTGGAGAAATAATTAAAAATCATTAAGGAAGGTGCAGATGTCAAACATTGTTAGATCCGCCGATTCGCCAGTCTGTGGTATCTACTGCTGCCCCTCTCCAGTGCTTAGCTACCAAAAAAAAAGACTCACAAAAGGGAACAAAACAGCCATATTCCGAACAAGCGAGTGCGAGAGCGTAGGTCTCAAGCTATTTATTGGAAAGACACTCTCTGAACTTGGTCCAATGTTGACGCACATGGTCTGGCTTTGGTACGAGGCTGAGACGCGCTGCATATTGGGAGTGCATTGTCTGACCCTGATCAACGCTGGCTTGCGCTGTCTGGGCCCTCAGTGGTTGCTCTCAGGAATTTGACCTTCCTGATGAACACATTGCTCGTGTTCTCAAAGTGGGCGGGGTTTCACCCATATCGACGTTTGGTGGAAAAAGCTATAGTGTAGTTTTCGTAGATGTGACTGTTCTTTGATAGGGCTTATCTCGGTGCAAATCTGTACAGCAGTTTACTTCATTTATGAGTTGTTTTTGTTCACGGTTTTGCCATCTATCTCCTTAGTTGTTGCAGGTAAACTGAAAAGAGGATTGGTGACGTTATTTGGGCGTATAAACTGACAACTCAAAGATAAGTTGGCCATTTTTCAAAAGTGAACCAGTAAAAATTAGCTTCCAGCGTCTAACTGTCATTCACTAGCATTAAAAATAACTTTTTCTCACATGATGTATGCTCAACAAATACGGACACAGTGGATCTAGCATTATGTTACTGGAAACTATTCATCCAACGGAGATTTATGACTTCACGCATTGTTCGCTGTATTCTTCTTTCCTCTGAATATAGGTTCTCAGGCCGTAATGGAAGCTTGTCAACTTGCCTAGGAAAATGGTGGTAATGATAATTAATGGTGTTTTACTGAGGTAAGCCATATAAAACTAGAAGTATGTGCACGCATGCGAGTGTCAGAATAAACTCCGTTCATATACATTTTATGGACCTGTGAAGGGGATAGTTTACTGTTTTCCATCAAAATAAATGTTCAAAATCTTCACCATCTACAAGGGTTTGGTTTAATAAGCAACCTTTTCTCTGCAGCAGAAGTGGTATTCTTAAGAAACGGTCAACTGGACGTGTTGTCCTGATTAAATCTTATCAGATGAACATAGCCGAGTTCAAACATCTGGGTCGTGGAACTCACCTCTGCACACAACTCATGCGAACTCGGGGCGTTCCTACTCGGATTGGCTGATATGCCAATATCCGTTAAGAGCCGAACTACTAAAGACTGACCAGAAAATTACAGCTATTTTTTATGACCTCAAAACTTTCCACGTCAACAGACTTTCTCATCTCATTGGGCAGTCTGAATAAGTGGTATTCACAGTGATACGTCTCATAATGGGAGACTATCCAGCAATTCCTGGAGGCGAGGTGAAATTCCTTGTTAAAGAGGACGGAAAACTGTGATTAAAAATAACACAGCCTTGGCCATTATTTATTTATTTATTCCAACTTATTGGGATGAGATTTTTGTTATGTCCACATGTTCCCCCGCACCTAACGTTTACAACTCATTTTACCAATCGCATATCCCTCGGTTCAACACGTTAGCGTGTTCCGACCTGATGATTTAGCTGCTTCCGGCGTGCGTTCCTGCATTGGTGGTTGCAGGTACACCTGACTGGTCTGTTGTCTGTTATTCAAGTTTTGGCATGGCCAATACTACACACGGCTGATAATTCCTATTATGAGGGGGAATTCAGTTCACTTGTTCATTGCTTTGGAATGGGCTTAGACGGATAATGGGACAGACCAGAAGAAAAACTGTTCAGAGTGGGCAGTGGTGCAAATAGAAATGGAAACTGAAGTTTGCAGCAAAGCGCCTGGAAGTTGTCAGGTTCTTCTTTATGGTCGAAGAGTAGTTAGTTAAGTACTGTGACAACTCACAGCCGGTTATATTGACCCACCAGTGAACTGAACCTCAGCATGAATGACACCTGACCGATACAGGTAACCGTGGTGAACTGATCGTGTTGTGGTCAACGGGTCTTAAATGAGATAGCAACGGCCACGCAGCTCACTCGCATTCATAGTCTCAACAACAACACAAAGAGGAGAAGTTTCCACCTGATAAAAACTACCTTGCAAATACAATGACCCGTGACACTAGCGGTGCACTTAGTTGTGAGCAATTTTTGACCCCCCTTCTTGCTCTCACAGCTTATATATGTTTGCATTTGAGTGAGCATTCAAGTAAAATATATGTTTGAGGAAAAACGGGGTGATACGGCCAACTGATAATCCCCAAGAAAGGCTAACCTTTAGTAGGCTGTCGAAGGGTTCTCAACAAACTTATGGGAAGTGTCTTACGTCTGTAGTCACCTTGGTTGAATGTCTTATCATCTACACTTTCCCATGTTCCACACAATGTCTTGCGGATAGACTCAACTGTAACCGCCTCATTTTCCGTGACCTGCTGATGCTCGTTCCAGAGTAGTTTTGCAGGGCATCTTTTGAATGTCAGCACTGGGCCTACAAAAAACAGCGACACTTTCCCATGTTCCACACAATGTCTTGCGGATAGACTCAACTGTAACCGCCTCATTTTCCGTGGCTGGCTGATGCTCGTTCCAGAGTAGTTTTGCAGGGCATCTTTTGAATGTCAGCACTGGGCCTACAAAAAAGCAGCGATTTCATGTCAGTCAGTCTGTATCCCACTTGACGGTTCGCTGAATAAAGATGTCTTTATCCCTCAAAAGTCTTTAGTGTTTGACTGTGTTTGGTTCGACAACCTCACCATAACAGGGATGTGTTCACGAAAGAAACTACTCACAAGTTTGCTGAAAACTCTTCGAAAGCCCACGACGGTTTTTCCCTTCTTGGGGTTAGTCAGGTACGCGTAGTTCCCAAGTTCCCATCAACCTTATGTTCCACTTGAACCAAAATTGGACTGTTTTCGAGAAAAACACTCATTTACACATCAATCTGGCTTTCACGAGAGACTCAAATAAATCTCTCGTGTATGGTATTTTTCAACTGAATGTGCTGCACACATTCCGCCTCATGTTTCATTTGGGACGATATTCGAGATATCGCAGTGTGTTTAATTGCTTTACATTTAGAATACAACTAACCGTAAATCTCGTAGACCTAGGCGTGAACTGGGATTGATCTGATATACCTTAGGACATTTTCACACACATTCTGTGTATTTCAAACAAGATTGTATGCGGATTTTTACTGTCTTAGCTGTTTTCTCTTTATTCCAGCTTAGGATGCTTTCTATCTAGCTTCCCTACAGCGGTGAGATTGAGTAGTGATCAGTATGGTGCGTACAAAATGCGTGAGGCCTAATTGTTGCGGACTTTACTGATGTATCATTTAAACAGGAATCAAAAATGCGAATGACTTTCAGGATGTTTTAATCGGAACAACTAAACTGACAACTTTTGTTGACGTTAGACTCGTATGCTAGTCTTGAACTTTTGGGTTCAGAGTAGACTATTAGGGTGCAGGTACTGTTAAGTGTAATCAATACGCAATTTATGAATCAAATTAAGTATTGACTCTCAATCTTACTGGCGAGTGACATCGGACTGAAGAACTGTCTATTCGATGCACATAACCGCCTATAGCTTACTCAGCTGTTTCATGGTCCGCGGGAAAATGACTAATCAATAATGGTCACGTGAATGTCTCACAAGTATGGTCATGGTTGCGTATGCAGTGGATTTGCGAATTTCTTAGTTTGCACAACAGCTGTTATAAGGTACTTCATGTTCAGAACCTTTAATCTGTCAGCAATGAAACACATGTTGTGAAAGATATCTATCTGAATACCCAGTTTCATTTTTCCGAAATATTTGGGTTATTTTTATCTCTGCGGCATTGGTAATTCTTATTAATGAAAGGCCTCAATGGTTGTCGCCATATTAACACACGTTGCATACACCAAAATTTTACAGGTGTCTGTTGGATTTCACCAGCTCCCTTCATTTTCCATCCTATCTCTTGGCATCTTAGGTGGAGTGCAGAAATCACAAGGGGGCTGGCGTACGGAACATGCCTGGAACAACAAGCTGACAAGCCAGACACTTGGTGAAACGGTGATGGTGACTTGTAACCAGACTCCATTTAGCTCAGGCCCACTCATAGTCGTTCTGGTATAGTGTCATTTGTGATTTGTTAGCTCATCATAGACATACACTTCATGCTGGGGTAAAGTTACCCAATGTATGTAAGATTTGCCACTATAACTTTGAATTATGTACAGTCTTCCCAAAAGGTTTCTCTCCACCTTGTAAATACTATCTGTATCATATTGCAACCGAGAGTGCCTGGTTGCAGCTCAGCTGAAACATTCTTTGCGACCAAATTAGTTGGAAAGTAAACGTAGAACTCCACCTATACTAGTGTGAATAGGAAAATAAAGTTAGTGAAAATTCGGGAAGACACCTTGCTGATAATTTATAGGAAGTGTACGACAGGGCGTAAGCTTGCGAAGAGTTTGGGTCAACTTTGTTAGCCACATTACTGCATAAAGTTCGTACCAATTGAGAATTTAGTCGAATATCGTTTTGAACAACTGTTTCAGGTTAGATTCACGTAAAGCACCCGTTAAAATCAAATTAGTTCGCAAATAAGTGTCCTGCAGCTTCCAGAATCACTAGGAATCCCATAGAAACGCACCCCAGAAAAGAGCCATATTTGGAGTTTAACAAAAATAAAACGGACATGATTTTGTAATAATCCAATGTAAGTTACATCATCCGGTAGATTTAGCACTTAGGGTTTGATGACTAAAACAATTCGCGGTGCATCGAGTTGATGCTTTTGTTCCTTGCTGCGTACTCTTCTAAAACTTGCACTATTTCCTAGCAAGCACAGCATTTACAAGCATGTCCTGTATGCGCAAAGACTTTTCGATTCTCAATCGAATAGACCATCTGATTAGGTTCTGTGAGTGGACCAGCTCTGTTAGTTCCAATAGATGTTCACTTCCGAAGGGTGGCTTGGTTTATGTGAAACATTCCCCCTTTATATAATGAGCTCAATGCTTAAGTGTGCCTAAAACGTACGTTAACTTTTTAATGAATGTGATAAACGGGAAATCTCCGGAGTAGGGCAATGAGTCGTCGGAACTCAATTTGTGCGGTGCAGAATGGTTGATTTTGTTGTGTGGTTAGGCACGTTCCGTGTGATGATGTGAGCGAGGTTCAAGGGTGGGTACTTCTTAAAAACGGTTATTTACCAGCGCTGTTCCGGTCCCGTGTTAGCCCCTTTCAGTACAATAATGATCAAAGTCATGTCAAAAAATTACCAATGCGATTCAGTTTCGGGTAGGCAAACATATTTATGAATAATGTACCTAAGCCGCAACTAGCTTTCCAGATTCCTGTGGGCGGAGCTGGTAAAGGGGAGGTTTCACCAATAATCTGTAGATGAAAGGGAAAGCAGAAATACAATAGATTTAACCCAACTGAGAAGTTTTTGATTTGATAGGCTTGCCAAAAGTCAGAGACTTCAAAGTTGGTACCGATTTCTAGCTTTGTAGAAAGTTGGGTCACAGAATTTTGTTACAGTACCGCACTAACATATACCAAACTGCATATTTTCTTGACAGACCCTGTCCCAGTTTTAGACGCACCTTTTGATGATTCTATTCAGTTGATGGTCACTGTATCAACTGTGTCATAATGGTATATAATAGGTCAGCCATTTTGCGTGGCTAAGTTTCTGCGTGACAAACCAAACGTTGAAGTGACCATTCTCCAGTAACTGAGCTGCGAAGCCAATGAAAACTAAAACTGTAAGATACTAGTTTAATAAGTCTTATCAACACAAAACAGTGCATCTGGACTTACTGACAAAATCAGAATAGTGAAACAAAAGGAAGCTTTAACAACTACAAAGATTGATCAACAAAGCAATGTACTTGCAGAAAAACGGTAGTATGTTGTTCAAAATGTTCGTCGAAATCTTGGCAGCTTGAGCATTGATTCAGCTAGAAGACAATATCTAGTAGAAACGAGAAATCCAGTAGGACTATTGACGAGTCCCTGGTCAGCGTCAGCTGCTGAAAGTTGTCGAAAAGATTTCAGAACAAAGTGGAAATCTAGACAAGGAAAGTGGAGGTACCGCGCTGGATGATAAGTATCAAAATCCATCTTTACGCTATCCTTCCTTAAGAAGAGCGATGATCTAAGAGGACTACTTACAGGATGCTAGTACAGAAATGCTGTTTTGGTATCGGGTTCATGAATCCTGCTTAAAACCAAACTTCCAGTTGAACGTTTTGGCCCCGAATGTTTTTGATGATTTCGAGTGTGTCAGTATGTAAACGAAAAAATTTGTGGTAGTACCTTGATGTCAGTAAGTCGTTCCAGGTATTCAAACTGGTGTTTTATTTTCAATTTCTCAAACAAAAACTCTCTGGTTATCATACTATTCACCAAGCAGGCTGTTCTCGTCATTGTCTAAGGAGGTTTTTTGACAATTCCTCTATCCTTCAGACAAACTTTATAAAGTTTCCAATTGGGTGCTAAGCTAGTCTTGACTATGTTTCACCAACGGGCTTGCCTTGTACACCTGTGGAAAACGCGGATTTGGTGACATCATTTGAGCCTGCTCCAAGATGAACTGTCAAACAATACTAAGAGCTCAGAACAGTCGAATCCAGAGCAAATCCTGGCTACACACACCATCCCTCATCTCCAAAATGTTACAAGAACGAGATGTACGTTTTTTTAAAAAAAATTTGAAGCTGTTCATATCATACGAAGTGCCATTCGCTTACGTGTCGTTTCGCCCGGATGTCCGTTGTTCGTGGAGAACCCAGTGCCCTGACCCTAGAGGGTTTTTCACTAAATGTATTCAGGAAAGCTAGACAATGCAAGAAGACTCAAGATCGAAAAAGGAAGGCCATGACGATGGAGCGTTACACTCATGATAATTCTGGGATATCCGGGCTGAATGTCGTTCGCACGAACTTCCTCTTGTGCCGCAGTCATAAAAGTACACACCTAGTGATAAAATCTCCTTTTTGACCAGTAAAACCGTCGTACAGAAACTGTCACAGATGTTTGCGAACTCGATTAAACCTTTGTCGCAAAGCGTAAAATGTCATCCATTTTTATGCTCATTCTTAACGAAAAAAGTCGAACACAACCGGCAGCGCTATTTCAAAGACGAATTCATCTTAGATTAATGAAGACCTACTAGGTGAGGTGTTGCGATTTAGAAATCCCTCCTGCACTCTCCGAGTTTCGTGGTAGTATCTTAGAAGAATTCCAAAGAAGTGACACTGAGTCGGTAGAATAACTCCTATAATTAGAGCCTACAAGACTCATGACCTTTTGGAATTCCGTCCAAGTCCGTACTTGTTTGTTTGTGCAAAGCGCTAGAGGGATTACTGCTTGGTGCTACAAACCTGCTTAGTCCGTTGAACATTCTTCGATAGCCCACGACTGGTTTCACCTTTCTGGGGGCTCATCAAATGGGCGCAGTTCCCGAGCTTCCGTCAGTCTTGTTTTGTTTGAAACCTAATTGCACGAAATTAGCGAAAAACACTCATGCAAACCGGTCGTGGGCTGTCCAGGGGTTTTCAGCCATCTTATGAGTAGTGCACCGCGAATACACATGCATTGCGATATCTCGAATATCGTAGCCTGGTGGAACACCTTCAGTTATCTGGAAACGTCACAAACGAGCAATTCAGTCGGATTCCAGATGAGACTCTCACAAAACCAAATTCGTTTGCAAATGAGCGTAATTCGCTACTGCCGCTTACCTCTTTCGGAGATATTCACTAGTGTGCGTACAGGGTGCGCTGCACCACACATTTCCAAATACTTTCGACATCAAAACAATTTGCTTCCGATCAAAAAGTCTGCCATATAATTTTCGTGGACGAACATCGAAAGACCTCTTCTGTCCCTCTTTAAATGTTTGATCGAGGGTATATTCGGACTGGTGAAACGTTATGAAACACATCCACCCAAGAATCTGACGTAATTTAAGAAGTTCTTATCCATTCCCTGCATTCTTTTCCCCACACGGACAAACTGAAAAACATTCAATCTTGGAAAAACCCGCAGACAGGGTGTGAATGATGCGTTTGGAGTTAGAGCAGTTATGAAGACCGGTCAGCTTTGTTCAACACTGTTCTGTCCTCATCACAAGTTAAGCATATTCCTTAGATTTCCACAGACAACCTCTTATCTCCAACCTGCCTGGGTATTTGATCAATGTGACAAAATGACCGTGTTGGTTGCGTGTCAATGTGTTGAAATCCGGAGGTAATATATCTCCTCGAAAAAACAGGTGATTGTGGGACGTGGTATAAAAAGTAACAAAAGCAATGAACAATCCAGAGTCGGAAATTAACGGACTGTCGGTTTGTGACTGGTATTCCACTTGTTTTTTCGGGAAGGAACGATAGTTAGGAAGATAAGGAAACCTACTCAAACAAAAATGAGCAGACTCGGAGTCGCTTTTTGCTACAGATTTCGATTTTACTGGCCTCCAACATCCCGGTGTTTTACGATGTCTAGGCAAACATTTCGCCAGCTGTTAAAGTTGCCATTCCAGGTGAGAATGGCTAAAATTCACTAGAAGCTTTGATAAGTGCACGATTGAGGTCGAAGCTTTTGACGACGTGCTGTATATTGTATGTACGTCCGTTGGAGTTTGAGTGATAAATGTTTAACATTGATCGGTACGTCCGCTCATTCCTCAGTTTTGTGACACACGTTGTAGCTGACAAGGAACTTGGGCGTGGTACAATTCGTTATTCAACGAGAGAGTTGTCAAGCGAATATGATCACAGGAAATACGGGGTTACAGGAGGACAGTCGGTGGTTAACTGTAAACCGTCCCAAATATTCACAGGAGTATTTTCCTGAGAATCAAGTTATACTTATTTTCTTCTAGATTCTGCAATAATCCGCCCTCTTGGCACTGGGATTCGTCGGCTTAACGTTCACAAAGTAGATTAGAGGAATGATGATTTCACAGGAAAGGTGGAGCTTCTATCGGGGAAGTCGTCACTCAAGTGGTCAGTCAACAAGCGACCAGATGATGTGGTTTCCGTAAAAGAAAAATGAGAGTACTATCTTCCATCTAAGTGCAAGTTGAACTTGCTGATCATTCACTCAACGTGAGCCGCTGGATGCTGGGAGGCTTTGAGTTTGAAACCCATTTGAATTTTGATGGATTAGCAAGCCTGAGAGATGAGATTCCGATGGCTCACGGGCCATTTCCGTAAGGAATGACGCCTAAAACACGCTTTACCTATGAGAAATATATGGCCTTGTTTCGAAAGTATGCTTTTTTTTCTTCCACCTTGGCATTTTTTAAAAGTGCGTAATTCTCCCTTACGCGATAGGTTTCTGGTCAAACGACAATCGGTGGTAGTAAATCGTTTTGGTGGGAAAGTGACATTTAATTAATTAACTGCGAGGAGTTGCTTGCAACAGTTGTCTTGATCATCCAGTAAAATATGCAGTAAATATTCGATGGATGAAAATTTACTGCATCAAATTTACTTCATTCATTACCTTACTTTACTTTACTTCGTTAACTTTGGTAATAATGGTAGGATATCGACTTAAAGAATACCTACGAAACCGAAGTGAACGTGCCATTGATGATTGGGATCAGCTAAAATGACGCAAAACGGGAAAATCCACATCAAACTGCACTTACTTTCCCACAACATTTTTTTGTATTCTTGAGATTTCGAAGAATACGTGTAATCATAACCCTACTTATCAGAGTGGGGGAAAAATCTTACAGGTTCACAAGCACTTGAGCATCAACACTTCTTGTGCATCGGATGTTCAACAAAGCTTTCAGGTCGCCTCTTAGAATGGCAAATGGGAAAGCTGAAACTAAAAAATACAAAACGGATCTCAAGTATGACACAATCAAAGTGAAAAAAAATCTCTTGCAGCCGTCTTGTCAGATGGGCTAAAGCGGAAGTATTCAATGGTGGTTGCAGGGACGCTTTGTGTTGATTCATTCTTAATAGGCGAAAAAAGTTGCTCCGAGTTCCTTGACATTAGAGAATGTGTTGCGATTCCTTAGTGTCTATCATAATCTATAAGCTTCATTAGGACTATCCATGCTATATAATCACCTTTTACCGGAATTTCGAGCTGTTGTTGAAGGGGCGCGGCCTCTGCCAAATTTTGTCTGTCGTTTGTCTCAAGAAGTAGTAGTCGCTATTTGAATTTTTACACAGTTGGAAAACAGTAGATGGTTTTAGATTTGGGTTCACACAATTTTCATTGAAATTCATTGATTGTTTAATATTCGGGACCAACTCCTGCTGTGATGCGTCTCTTACCTCGATTGGCGAAAAACTTATCGGACCTATTTGTTCTGAATTCTTTTGCACACCACGTCTCTAATACACCATTGTAATATTGAGTATTTGCTTCCCCTTAACAATGGGAAATGCAGCGAATTGTTGAGCGGAATGTATTGAAGAAGTCCTGGCTATGTTACCTCCGTTCCACTTTCAATATCCACATCTTTGGTTCATTTCCCACTAATTATTACCAGTTTGGACATTTACAAGCCTTTTGGAAGTAAACATTGTTGGTTTAGAGCCACAACAATGTGTTTTTCGGAAAGCAACACAATTTGTTTAGCTGGTAAATATTAGTGAATCCTGACTCTCATCTGTAAAACTGCACCTAAACAAAAAGGCTTGTAGCTGACTTTTTCTGCGCAGGAAAATGCGGTGGTTTAGCGTGGTTTTGGAAAATTGCAGCATTGGTTTTTCACATTACACATTGGTCAGTTAGACCAGCTTCATTGATGTTGGAGTCTATCAAGTGATACAAGTGTTGAGTGGTTTGTTTGTTGTTTGGTTGTTCCTCTGCACTCCAGGTTGCCAGTGCAGCTGGATCTGATTCAGTCAAAGTTGAACTTATGTTCTACTCAGTGCACCCCACTGATATACATTTTACCATCAAACTATCAAGCGACCCACCGGAATTCCAAACTGGCTTAAGATATACCAGGTAGATGATGCGGTTATCTGGATGTCATTCGTACAAAAAAACACGCGGAGCACCTTTTTCATCCCTTTTGTTGATTTCCTTCGGATAAAAGTTTGGTCGATATCACGTGAACGGATTTAATCGCAGGAGCGTTTGATAGGCTAACATTAAATTTGCTTCATTTTTTGAAGATGCACCAATGGTGGCGTACACAACCGCCACAAACACACACCATTGAAGACATCCACTGGATCGATATATTGGAACTTCCCCATATTGATCTAAGCTAGATCCGCTTGGGACTCCTAGCATGTAATATATCTGATCTTGTAGTTTTGGTATGACGCGTGGCTGAATTTGAGTAGTGCTTGGCTCTTTGGTTAAATCGCAGCACCATATTTCCTAGCATGTACAAAAACATTATGATATGTAGTGATAGTTTTCCGTCCCTAAATGTGCAGATCCTGTAAGTGAGGAGTGCGCAACCGGTTCAGTTAACCAGGTGGTGTAGTGTACTAAATGAGAAACGGCAGACATAGTGTCGATCTTAATGATTACAACATTGTGGTTATGAAATCTCACATGAAACGACTTTCCTAATTTGTAAGTGTTGAGTTAAACCAGAACGATAAACAGACGTTTATTGATAGCCCAAGTTTATTTGAAAACCTCGAAAGAGATTCCTTTTTGTAATTGAAACAGGTGCATGCAGAACGACCAAGAAGCATTGTCCCGCTGATTCACCCTCATCAATAGATATCAGCTTTGTGAATCTCCCGAGTATTCAAGGAGGGTTTGAAGGCTCAACCATCAAAGAGTGGCCAAATAGTCGTATGTTCAACTAGCGCAGACGGCATGCAGAGTCACTCTTCCCTCATACACAGAATTTACATCACGTGACCTCTTGACTAAGTTCATAAATGGCGCCGTTTATGAAGGAAGAATTCTCCAAAGCTGCATATAGTTCGTTAATAATCCTTCGTTGACTGGGATGTAGTGAGTTCGCCTTGTGTGATCACTCAGAAAATAAGCAAAAATTTCACACGAAACTTGTGAAACGTCGGGCTCTATGAAAACGATGCTGGTGAGGAAATCCTGAAAACTCATTTCTGTTTAAACAGCGAATGGAAACATTTTATTGAGCAACTTCTGTTTGTCATTTTAGATTACAACAACATTTTGGTTTTACTTTAAATAACTTATCCTCAAACGCGAGTATGTATTTTTTTGTCTCCACTAATAAACTGCGGGGCAAAGTATTTGCTCCTAAAAATAATTTTTACAAATAATTCTCTACACTTGAAGTATTTATGGTAATTTTTCCTGACCTGAATTCTGCCCTGGGAACTCAAAAATGAAGATTATCAATCAGTTATTTGCAAATAAATTTTCAAAAACGAGTGTGTGGTGGGTTAGATTGACATCATTTGGTAGGCGCTTCTAGTCCAGCTCAAATGCAAGCAGCTTCCGACACAAAGAGTGATGAGTGGCGGCAACATATAGGAGAACTGTACCTACGAAACCAAAGTACTAAATCAAGTACAAATAGCCAATGGAAACTTACCAATCAAAGCCCATTTTTATTGGAGAATTTAGTTTGGTTCGACGCATCGCGCAGGGCACCACAAACGTCATTCGTATCACTGCAATTACCTTCGCAAGTTTGGAGATCGCAGCATATTTTTCCGATCCTTCAGTGCCTTGGGCCCGTTGCACATCTCTGCACCATCCAAATGTAGGTTGTTGGAAGCGTCCGAACCCACCTAGGTCAATCTGAGTTTTGACTTTTTTTTTGAAACATGGAAACTAAATTGTTTGTGATATACACTCGCCTACATACCAATCTGGTTCAGACGGAGACTCGTCCGGAACGTCAGAAACAAGGGATTCAACTGGGTTCTAGGTGAGTCTCCGGTCAAAACCAGGCTAGTACTCAGATGAGTGAAGTTCTTGCAATTTGGGATCAAGAAGAACATGAGGTTGACAAAGAACACTACAAAGACGACTACTACTACGTGATGAGCCGCAAGAAGGGCGAAACCGATAGTGGGCTGTTGAAGCGTTTCCCGCGATTTATGAGTAGTGTTTTACGTACAAATTCGTTGTTTTTCGGGTGGCTTACATCATATTTGGCATGTAATCCTCCTCCCGTCTCTAAAGAGGAAACCTACTTAGCAATCTGAGCACTAACAAAATCACATAATGGCTATAGTCGAATCCTGAAAATGTGAGCCAATATTAATCTGGAGAACAGATTTTTGAACCGTACGTTGAACCAGAGATAGGAATGCGTCCTTGACACTGTGGCAATTTGTTACTTGGGAATTCTTCTTTGCTGATCAAGATCGAGTCTCACGTGAATTTGCAATCAAAATGGGACCAAAATTTATCAAATTCTACATTACGTTTCTCGTTGCACGGAAGTGTATTTAAGCGTGACTGGCCTTGTTTCCCAGCAGATTATGGCACAGTGCAACTCTCTTAATAACAATACCAAAGAACTGAATGGATAAATCTCTTCTTGTTTGATTCTCATTAAAAAAGCGCAGGTTACCTACAGAGCGGAATGACACGAATCTGCTGAGCGACTGATTCTAGAACCCATACCTTTTTCGAAGCCACACATGGCTGAAGAAGGAATAAGTCCTCACCGGGAAGGTGTTCTTGGGCGAACCGAATTAAAAATACATTACGCCCGGTTCGAAAGTTTCACATACCATTGCAATTTCTATCCAAATTTCTTGAAAAATCCAGCTATTTTTTAGAAGATCGGCAAGTCTTCTAGGTGTAAATTTCAGATATGATCAAATTTTCAAACAAGCTATTCGTTGTAACTTCGTTTTTTTTGAATGCCCTTTATAGGCGAGGTGACTTTACACCGTGCGCTAATTTGGCAGTGCCCGCAGAAAAAAGTATCATTTTCACCGATTTTGTGTGAAATTTTTGCTTATGTTTCTAATGATTACACAAGGCAAACTCACTACCTTTTGTTCAACGAAACATCACCGACAAACTGTGTGTAGCTTTGGGAGATCCTTTCCTCGGAAACGCCGCCAGACAGGATGAACCACCCTGGTTACTCTCAATAATGTACAATACGAAACTTCTGGCGCCCTCACACCAGTTATTTCCAGCACACAGAAGAGAGTCATGTTGCTCATATGTTCGGAATGTCGCAAGTGCTGCAAATCGAAGTATGGTTTGGTAGCCCACCGTCTAGTTCACGTCTATGGAAGTTTTGGTACAGACGTGGTCATCTAATTGGCTTACGCTGATTGCCCCCGCCTTTTTGCGCAGAAGTTGGTCCGAGCCAACACCGCTTGCATGCACAATCCACCCAGCATAATCTAAATATGCTTAATCGGTTGAAGAATTCCGGTATCCCATGATCCAAACGAGAGTCACAGACACTCTTGTTCCTGGCAAAAAATCTACATCCGTCTTGTGACACAAAAACCGCGGTGTTCGCGTGATTGGAGCGGTATTTTCCTGGCAGATCGGCTATCAGCATTAAAACCAGGTTACTGGTGCTTAGGTGCCAAGCACCACAAGACAATTCATCACCTGGTGCTTGTGAATAAATTATTAATCAACTAGTGACCTATTCGTCAGAAGCTGATTACTATAGCGGCTGGTTCAAACAAACTGTGGACTGCTCCGTGTGATTCTTGGAATCCTAAGCTGACAATTCGCTCGCTAGTGTTGATCTTCTGGCATTTGCCCGAGGGTTGCCCGACGGACATCGTGACATATTTGGGCATCCCCTTTACTTTCAGGGAAAAAGAAGTATTGAACCACCAAAAAAATCTGCTCAATCTGCTCGTTGCCCCGTTGAAGTCGTACCAAAGTATGAAGGGTGGCATATTTACTTTTGCTTCGCCAGGTCTACCGAAACACGCTCAAAAGTTTGGACAACTAAATCGGTCAGTCCATTCGTGGCTGGCTACATATATCGAAGAACCCCCGATCAGCCACATCCACGCCGGTAAACAACATGAAGGACTTCGTATCCCACGTCCGAGTTCAACCATCCCGATGCAGCAAAGACCGTATATGGAAAAGGGTTGACGGTCAAGGTTTACAAGATTCGGTCACTTTTCCTCTTTCAAATCGATAGATTGTATTACCAGAAAGTGTTTCCTTGGATTTTCTTCCGCGATATCCAGCTCCGATGCAAACTCCTTAGGACGACATTTGGAAGCGCTTGAAGCGATCATACTGTATAGACAATCTTCTGTCATGGAAATTGGACAGCCCGAGAGTTTGATGCATATTTCGCAGTCCTCCGGGATAACGCATGATGATACATGTGCTCCTTATAACCGGGCTGCAGAGGAGCTCGCAAAACGTCTCCGCGGCTAGAGATACACCGTCTTTGAGGAATTGAGAGCATCAAACCTGATCTAATCTCTGTTCAGCAGCGTCGAGTAACTGTGATAGACGTAAACATAGTCTCGGATGGGCGCGAAGTGACTGGGTGATATGAGAAAAAGCAGAAGTTTTGTGCTAATGAATGTTCCTTCGCCATAATCTCAGCCCTACGTGCAATCGATTGTGGTGTCGAATTTATCACCCACTAGCTGACAATCACTTCATTTTGAGGGATCTGCTTTACTCAATCCGCCAATGCTGTTATCAGATCAGTATTCACACAGTCACAGCCAGTGACTTGTGTTTGCTTGGTATAATGGGATCATTGCGCACCAACAAGAATGGTATACGTGGTACATGGCGTTGGGTGTATATTCTTGGTGTCGAATCTCACACCAGACCCAGTATGACGGATGTGCGAGTCTCAATCTTGCTTGAAAAAGGCGCTGCTTTTCTTTTCTTCAGTTGCTCGTCTTTACAGGCCGTGTTTCTTAACCAAACGTTCTTACATACGTTCGTCCTGTCTGACTTGACATGACTTCAAATGGAACAATTCTCTCTTTCTATCGAGTATTCTCTTGCAACCCTTCCACATCTATCGCTTGGACATACATTTTATGTTTGTGACCATTGTCCTCGAAAATAAACGACAGTATTTAGAGTATTCTGGGTACTAATCTCAAAAAAACGTTGGACAGACAGCAAAAGATTCGACGATATCCGTTTTCAGGAAGGTGAGAATCGACCTCGAATTCAACCTGAAGTTGTTTCCTTCTTGGACCTTTCCAATGGTGTTGTAAACGGTATCGTGACATATCTAAAAATACTCATAAACAAGTTTGAGCGTGGTCCACTACTGACTGCTTTCTACCAACAAATTACAAATGCAGTTTTGCGGTGAGCAACCAATTACCATTACCAGGGGAGAAGAATAGCGTAAATGGAATCGTGAGCAAAGTGCACTTTGGGCACTCGCCCAAAGTCCACGTGATTGGACATTGCCTATAGTTGTACAGATGATACAAAAATACTTCTATTTGGAGCCGCATATTGCTGCCATTGAATAACCCGGAGGAATGCATTTCATGACTGTTTGTTCATGTCAGATGGAGCATTCAATAACTAAAATCGTCATCGTTTTCTATGTCAGGTAACAGAATCTAAAACGTTTCTATGACCAATTATGGTAAGAAGTTCCAAAAACATTTGTCTCAAGCTGAGTGACTCCAACCTATTTTATATTTGTCCGTACATGCATAAGGAGACATGGCACAATTCTTTAATCACACTGGATGCGACCATTAGGAGATATTCTAGTTTCCCACTTCATTCCAACTGTTTTCTCTCAACCAACAACCAGGTGTATTAACCTGCGAAAACCTCAAAAACCGGGTAGCTAAATGCGCCACAAATGGACTATTTTCAAGCAATAGGTACCTTCTATTCTCCTGGTTCTCCGTATGCCACTGAATGCTATTTCGGGTCAAGAATTAAATGAAAACTCGCTATGACACCCATGGTCAGTAGAGTTTAAAAAAAAGAGTAAATAAGCTTTAAAGCACTGCAGAAAGTTATAATAAGCCAGCGGAATGGAAGAGTGGTAAAAGCGATGAGAACAAAATCATGTAACAGATGTAGACGCTTTTCTTGTGTTATTCAATTGTAGTTAACAAAAAAGGAATTACTAATATCCCATTGGAACAGAGCAAATTTACCTTGTTCTCGAGGGCAGAAGACACTGGTCTTCATTGTAGGTCATCTACCGAAAAATCTCAACTCAAATTCAGAAAGTTTTCCGGAGAAAAAGGCAATGAAATCAACCAGAACAAGCCTCAACATGTTTTGCAAGAAACCAAGGCCGATTTGTAACTCTGAACCTGCTAGTTTTCATTTAACTCATCATTGCTTATTCGCTAGTTTTCGTTGTTCATCCTTCTAGTGCACTGCAAAAAACTGAAATCTAAGTTCACTCTTACTAGTTAGCCCTCTCAACTTCACGTGATGAAATGTTGAACGTGTGTGGAGCCGATTTGGTTACTTACGCTCGTTGTTTGTCATTTCATTATGTTCCCCGCTATCAGTGAAACTGACGAGAAATAAATGACAAACTTCATGACGCTCACTATCTAATATTAAACAAATTAGTTACTAAAGAAGACGCACTCAGTTTGGCGAAAAATATTAAAACTAACGGGGAGAAATGCGCACTTGTGGTAAGAAATTTGACGCTTAGTTCAAAATCTGGTTTGTCAGTTGGACAACCCATTTCCCTAAAACTGTCATTATTTGTCAGTGGAAATCTACTGCAGGTATGACCCTCTGAAGCTCACGTCTCTTCGAAAGTTTTGTTAATGACGTGTGTTCTTAAAATCTGATGAACCTTGTACTTATATACGCATGCACGTATATGAATGCGGGTGTGTGTGTGTGTTGACGCAGGCACTGAACGTTACACATGTTACTGCCGTGTAAGCTCTTGACAAGTGCCAAACAGCCACACGTATTTTGCAAAAGCCCAAGGTATGTTCTTTCCGGTATTTGTCTCAAGGGAAACATGCCCACAAACTCTAAAGATGGAATCAACCACCCTGGAAGAGTCAAGTTAAACATGTGCACGCAAGTCATCCTTCTGAATACTAGAACAGTCAAAAACCCCACCGATAATAAATGGTTAAATTCTGGAGTATATGTTTTCCGTGGCCATATCATTTTGATAAAATTTCACTGCAACCAAAATCAAAACCTAGATAGGTTTTACTTCAAATCTGAATTATGTTTAGGGATCAAATGGACCAGGAAAGCGATAAACCAATATGGAAAAATGGTTCCAACTAACAATTCCGAATATGCAGCATGTGCTTTCAACGACCTCATTTCAAAGCTGAGGTTTAACGCTATTTTGAAACTGGTTTGTCAAAACCTAGTTTTTTCATGCCTACTTGTTCGCTTGGTCCAACGGAATGATAAGGGCGTTTGATGGTGGGTGCTTCTTACTACAATCAAGAACAACGGGCCGGTACGCTTACCTGGCAACGGTTGCGAATTTATTTTCCACATGTATTCCTGCAGAGGCCAACCAAGGAGGTATTCAAGAGTCAGGCCGATTACGTAAAAATGCGTGACCTGGAGAATTCGAACAAACAATGCTCATAAAAGCATGCGAAAATACAGCCTAGGTGTACCCGTCAACAATGCGCCACACGTTTGCCGGAAGGAAAAAAAGGTTACAGATGGTAAATCTTTATATATTATTACCTCACTGCTGGAATAATTCATAAACCTGTTGCCGGCAATTTGATTAATCATCAGAAAGTACTGAACGACATGACCGATACACAAGGGCTTCAGACTTGATTGTTGTGATCTAGAAATTCCTGAATTCTACTCGTGCATCACTCGTTCTTGTCCTTGAATTTTAAATATCTAAAATTCAAACTATTCATACAAGAATGGTCGGTTTCGAACTTTTATGGGTTTCTATTTCTCTAACCCTCAAATCAAACCAAATCGGTGCTGCTTGAGTGCGAATTCCTGCCTCATTTAGCTCTAGAAACTCTCTACATTTTCCAAAATCCTTCTCACATTTAACTATCCTGCAAGCTATTGAATTCACTAACAAATGAAACTGCACGTAATAACTTCGCAAGTAAGCCGTGAGCAGCCTGTATGCTGTATATCATCCGAAGGACTATCAGTATGAGAACCCGTGTGAGACTCTAAATCCAGATGTTCCCCCGTGCACACGACCTATAAAAATGGAAAACCGGCCAGGTTACAGTTCAAGTCCGAGACCGATTAGCTTAGCTTTCTGAGATTATTCTAAACATGGCAAAACTGATTGTGAGCTACCTGCGCCTTTTCAGCAGTCGCCCAGTGCTACTCAATTCATGCAAGCCACTGTCTGCGAGAACCCATCAAGTGCTAAATTGAATGAGCCAGAAGCTACTTACACAACAATTACTAAGGTGAAGTAAAGTAGTACAGCCATACAATAAAATTACCGTGGGTTCACATTCGGTTGCGTAACTTTTCGTAAACAGCTTTTACAGCCCGCGCGTTGTATTTTTTTTAATGGTGACCAGGCTGTGCCAGCACATATCGGGCCTCATTCTGGAAGCTCGTTTGACTGTATGACATCTTGTATCGCTAATGAGTGTTGTCAAACCCTGTGTGAATAGTCATTTAAGTTTGCGTTCTGTAAGTGAATCCAGACTATGCCGAAAAGGTGGCGAAAACTGTGCATCTGTTTCATCCTTATTGTCGACAACCTCCAGGGGGTTTCGAACCCATGACCTGCTATGAGTCAATTACAATGTTGCTCAACCGCTCATGGTCACGAGGTTTAGTGTTTAAACTATCAAGTGAGAAGTTAAGGGCTCTAAACTCCCCGATTTTTGTGCGAATCAGATTGCCGGCGAATTTCAGTTAGGATGAAGTAGCTTGAGTATGCTTCTGGGGTTTTGAGCATGGACTAGCTTAGCTGACACGATGAAAACGGAAAAGTCCCCCTTCCCTGAAACCGTGTTTGTAAACCGTAAAGTACAGTACACCAATTTCATCTTCGTCATAGATTACCGGTAAATTCGCAGTTTCCAAATTTTCCTGGATGTTTGAGTTCCCACCGTGCAGTACTCCCAACAAGAGCCAAATATGTGTTCTACTTTCCCAGCAAAGTTATTTCACCTACAGTCCCAACAAAAACCTGAAAAACTCGTTTATACGTGCAAAGCATAAGTAATTGTCATAGGAAGTGAAAAAGTCCGGCAACCTACTTTGTAGTCCCCGTGAGCGATCGTAAGTCAAACAACCAGCCAACCAACAAATATGGATGCAACGTTCTTCCGTAGACGAAATTCTTAGGCAGCTGAAGACGTAAAAATATATGGCACAATTTTGGCTGATGTAGGGTCAAATAACCTAGTGGATTGGGGAAATACGCATTGCTGATGATGAAACGGCTGAATACCAATTTTTGGTATTTTGGCATGCATTTATAACACTGGTATCTTGAAAAAAAAACAGGAAACCGCAACTTTCTCGTGAAGGTCAGTGATGTGTTGGAAAATGTCGAAATATCTGGGGACCCGTATAGTTTTATTATGAGCCAATCCCGTTGCATATGAAAATTTCTGGATTAAATCGTCAAAGTATGTATATACTTCATGGTGCAAAAATCTTTCTCGGCAAACGTGGCCGACGCGTGGAAAGCAGAGGACTCCAAATCTCCACGTAATTGATGACAGTGTTCCCGGTTTGATTTTGGTGCCATAATATATATCGAACTTCTCGGAAGCATCAACTGATAGCAGTTCAGTAAATGTCATGGAAGGAGGATAACACCGACAAAGGAATGTGCGTCGTTTCCAAAATTAGTCACCAAAAAGTCTTAAAATATCCAGTTTTCACACCGCAATTTATCTTAGTTTAAACACCAGATTCCTTCAAATTGAAATGTTAATGTCCATACGGTTTGATCGAAGCAAGGACCTGTGGCATGACAGTTAAACATGCCTGAAAAATGTAGTGGAACTGGGTGGTATTCAGACAAACAAGAAACAGTCTTGATGTAGATGACAATTTGAAAGGATAATGACGTTAGTCCAACGACAAACCTACGAAAGATGAATGCTCGCACATACATCAGATAGCTACGCTTCCATCCAAAGAAGCTACTGTAAAAGGTGTTCATTTCGGTGGGTTTCTACGAGCTGCTTCTGTCTGTCAGTTCACTCCAGGAAAGGACTACATTGAATGAGATAAATCTTTTTGTCGGTCCGTCCAAACGTTTTTCTCTGGTATCCTAGACATAAATTACCCATGGTATTTCGTGAAAAATCGCGAAATGTATGCCTGAAAAGCAGTTACGTCTCAGGCCACATATTTTCAGCCGACTGGGTTTAAAATATTCTGATGAATGGCCTTTCTGCTGCAGTTATAAGCTTTATCATAACCCAGGGAAATATATTTTATGACAACAAGAACGATGGTGCGTTAAATTGCAGAACACTGCAACTCTTCTCTCGTTATTCAGTATTCTCAGTATCTTTTTATGACAACAAGAACGATGGTGCGTTACATTGCAGAACACTGCAACTCTTCTCTCGTAATTCATTCTAGGGTTAATGAACCAAGTATTCTCAGTATCCAGTCTGCATTTCTGGAGAAATGACATGTCTCTGTAAATGAGGCAGAACAACAGAAGAAAATGACTCTTGAGCAATCATGCGAAACGCCCGAAACATACTTGTTGGGTGTGTGAAGCAAAGACCTTTTAATCCAGAACTGTGTGCATGTGTAGAGATAATACAGGCAACTGATAATGCAGGTCACATCAGCGTTTGTATGTTTGGTCTGATATATTGCTGACGGTCTCATAATTTTCATGCGTATACATTAGTAACATCTGTGATGTTCTCACCGACAATAAAAATGTTGAGACACGGGATACCAATGCGATTGGGTTAGTATTCTATGGTACATACTGAATAATTGCTTATAAGAATGCCGTGAAATGAGAAAGACTAGTTTCCTTTACATTTTGCGATAATTAATAATTGCATATGATCATGTTATTCGTACTGTTCACATGTGCATCTAACAGAGTCCACCGTGAATTCTTGCTCATCTAACTGATTGGTTTCCTGCGAATAAAAATATACTCGATGTTAATTACGTGACGCAATTATTTGTTTTCCTGTTCTTCAGGCTAGTTCATTACCTTTCCGTGACTGCTCAAGTTTCAAGACTGAACCGTTCTATTTTATACAAAGTTGACTCTACCTCAACCATTCTCTATAGACAATTTGTTTACATTTATTTCTGGACTTGCTATTAAAAATTTGTCCCACTTTGAACTGAACAACAATTTTCCCGTTTAATTTGTCCGATAGCACACTGCCCTTCGTGTGCCATCCTGTGTTGCTAACTGCCCAAGGTTCAATCTAGCCGTAAGCCTTTCTCTAATTCTCGTCACGACTTACTGTTAATTTCCTATAGAATCACGGTCTACCTATCTTTACTGTCTGCCCAAGTCCAATTCAATATATTGTTTGCTGCCCCAATTGCGACTACTGAACAAACGCAGATAAAGTCTGTAGAATTCGATTTCGCCGCAATTACTACTGACCGCCCGTTGGTGAATTAGACTACACGTTACCTGTCACATAGGATACCTAGATCGTGCATTGAGGCTCAGTAACCAATTCCTTGATTTGAGATCACGGCCTTAGCACAGGATCGCACACTCGTCATATCTACGAACAGTGTTTGACCCGTTGCCTTTCAACAAAATTCCTCACAGTCTAGTATATTTGCACTAAACGAGTTTGACTGTTGAAGAACAGGCCAAACACTAGCCATACACAATGAGCTACAGGACGTGGAAAGTTAATGGATCGTCAATAGAGACTTTCTCAAAAACCTTGTGAGTAGTTCTAGTTAAGTGAAACAACTAAAAAGAGATGTGGTTTAAATCATAGAGAGTCAGATATTTTTCAGAAGCGAGGCGGGTTCTAGCCAACTGTTGAAGTATGTAGACAACAGAAATCATATTTTGTGAACTGCCTAACAACTAACAAGCTATGGCTTGTTTGGCTGTGAAGAAATTACTTCCTCAGTCTGAAACGCAGAATTCTAAAATAAACATTCTCCTATCGGAATTTTTAGGTGGAAATCTGGCAGGACATTAATTTACACAATGTGAAAATGATGTAGCAACTCATACCAAGACAGGCTCTAAGACCATCATCACTGTTCATTTCAATCAACCACAACCTCTCCATAGCAGAACTGCTTCAGAATAAGCTAAACACGACAGAAACCATGAAACCTGAAGGTATCTGCAAACTGTTGGGCTTTTGCATGGATACATACTTTACCTTCAATGGACATATATAGGAACAGCTGAAAGGAACACTAATTGGATCCCCAATATCAAGATTTATTGCTGAGGTGGTAATGCAAAGGTTGGACCATGCGGTACTGCCGATCATCAATCCAAAGCTGTGGATCCGCTACGTGGACGACACCCTTGTCATCATGAAACGGGATTCATTACACGATGCACATGAACTGCTCAGCGCCACGTATGAAGATATCAAGTTCACAGTCGAACTGGAACCACCATTCTTAGACTTTTTAGTGAACAGAAAGGTGGATGGAACTCTGGAAATCTGCGTACACCGGAAGGAGACTCATACGGATAAAACACCGAATCACAACAAAAGTCATCCAGTATATCACATGAAGAGCTGCGTCCGAACCTTGTTCAAGAGGGCGGAGACACACTGCAGCACCACAGAACTAAGGAAGAAGGAGAATAATCATCTATTCAGAGTATTTCAGAACAATGGATACCCAAGGAATTTTAACAAAAAGAAGCTTAAGGAAGAATACATCAAAAACAAAGCCACAGAAAGAACAAGCCACCAGAGGGATAGTCCTGCTTTACATCAAGGATATATAAAAGCTTGCAATTAGATTGTTGGATCAAAAAGGAACCTTCGTGGCCCGCAAACCGAATGTCACCCTGAGGAAATTAATCCCCAGACCGAAGGACAACCAAGACAAAAATAAAAGGAACAATGTGATACACCAAATCAACTGCAACAACTTCTACTTCGGATAAACTGGGGGTAATCCCCCCCTCAGGCGAATAAAAGAACACAACGCAGCTGTCAGGAGACATGACCTTCTGTCCTTGATATCCATACACGAAGACCAAGAAGGTCACAAATTCAATCTGGAAGATGGAAACATTTTGGTATACGGAGACACATGACACAAAAGAATATTTCTGGAAACATGGTACTCCACGGCAGGTTCGATCAACCGGTGCAACGAACTGGATCCAGTTTACGTACCTATGCACGCAGAAGACCAACATCACAACCAGGACCGAATATTGGAACAAGGAACTCTTGGAGTCAGACCAGTAAAGATCACAAGGCGGGGCTCGGAAGGGCAAAGGCTTCTCCAGCACCGACCAGATTACTACGGCAGGGGTTACCAAGCTCAAAGGGCATCGGCGAGTGAGGACACAGGACAACGGAGCAACCAATGGAACCGCCCGACCGAACAACTAATCGTGATCAAAGGCTATCCCGGACTAGCAGCACGTATATTAACACGCACGTAACACTACTTAACTCACGAGCACTAACCCACCACTACACACTACTGGGCTCCAGAGTAACGTACTGATGATGCCACCTGGATAGGCGATGAAACGTATGCAATAGAATTGCACAGCTCAGCGGACAAGCCAACGACCAGCTTTAGGTCATGTATGGCAATAAGTTACCGAATACCTAAATGGTCTTCTCAATGCACTGGGTAGACGAAAACGTACGCAAGCAACTACATAAAGTTTTTTATCGATAGTCTAAAACTGCTAACTGTAAGTTCATATTTGAAGAAATTTTGTGCACACATGATATGTTCCAAAATGTTAAAGATTATTCCTGGTTTTCTTAACGAACCATACTATTCTTAAGACTCCTGAAATCTTCTGAAAAACATGCAGTCAGCTTTTTCCTTCATAGGGTTCCCCAGGTCTCCCTTTTTCGCCAAATACATGTTTTACTTGAACGAAAATAGTATGCAGTCAGCGAAATCCACATAGTTGCTTGTTAATTTGGCTTTACCGGGACACTTAACTGATTCCTGCAAATTATCACGCATATGACACTCTTGGACGATGTGACTAGTAAAGTTGCTGAAGACTTCGACAAGATGTGGCCAGTTTCCCCCCACCAGGGTCTATCATGTTGGTGCAGCCCCCAAGTTTTTCTCCATGTTCAACTTGAACCAAGAGATTCAGCTGGGTTTAGATGAGTCCCTCGTTGAAAAAATAATCAGCTTTTATGTTGTTTCGTTTTGCGGACCGTGTACAAGGCCAAAAGAGGCGTCATTTTTATACCGGTCACATGATCGGAGGATGATTTTTTTAATCTTCAGAAAAGGATTATTTAACTCCAGTCATTGAATGTTTCAGAGGGTCAACCAAAAGCGGTCAAGCGTTTGGTCAGTTAATTTAAGCTCAACGACAATGCTCAGTGCCAAAAATCGCATTAGGTCAGTAAATGTCTGCATTTTTGGAGCTGTTGGTCGGGTCATTTTTAGCACAGGCTAGGTGATTCGGGGCTCGTGTTTTGTGACGAACCACAAAATTCATGTTCTAAAATCCCCGGAGCTTTTCAGAAATTGAAATAACATTTGTGCAGCACGTTGAACCTGCAGTAAATGAAACTGTCAGCTACCGTCATATCACCTGAGAGCTGTAGAACGCTAATGCACGAGCAATAACGCCAGCCGAAAACACTGCATCAACCCAACTCAGAGTGGCGTAAACAGAGAGGTGGCCAACCCATGACCTGGCAGAGGAGTATGAAGGAGATCACGAAACGCTTGGGTGCTGTCGGTGCTACTCGCCTTCCAGGATGGGGACCGCGTGATCCTCACTGTGCCTGGTTGGAGACACTACAAGATATGGCTGCCAACCGATGTCAGTGGCGTTCTTGTTGTCAGTTTCTGTCCAGATTGCCTGAATGAATGTCTGGAGGTGTAGGCACCTCGGAATGATTGTGTTAAGCTAGCACTAAGTCCCTCCCCCATCCACCTTTATTCTTTTCTTTACAATAAGGCTTTCAAATAAGTCATGGCTGTACGGCAGTGAAGCATTGGTGTTGAGCACTGATGTCATGCTGTCGTTGATGATGATGATGATGATGATATTCTACGACTAAATATGCTGCTCACAGGTCGCCTCATGTTTCAGTTGGCACGATATTCGAGATATCGCAGTATATTTTCACAAAGGAAACTACTTACAAATGGATTTCCAGATGAGTGTACTTCTCAAAAAACAGTCCAAGTTGGGTTCAAGTAGATCATAGGGTTGACGGAAACTCGGGGACTACGCCTACCTGATGAGCACCCATAAGGGCAAAACCGGTCGTGGGCCGTCGAAGAGATTTCAGCAACCTTGTGAGTAGTTTCCTTTATGAAAATATACTGCGATATCTCGAATATTGTGCAAACTGAAAGACGAGGTGGCCTGTGTGTAGCACTTTCAGTTGCAGAATACCATAAACGAGAGATTCAGTCTCTCGTGAAAACCAATTTGATTTGCAAATTAGTGTACTTCTCGAAAAGTTATAAGAACTTCACTTAATCACAGAAGAGTTTTCAGGCAGTGACAAACAACAGGCACACAAGTGGTTCTCTTGGCAAGTTGTGAACTCACTTTGTTACATTGTCGAGGTTAACGTTGTGTACAAACAAAATTCAACGGAATCACATGTCTTTTAATTCGTCGCAACCAACCAAACATCAGCATAAAAATAGATATGTACATTTTGATGATCAGCTTGATCAACAAGTGAGAAAAACCTATCATTTAAATTCGAAAAGTTTTCCTAGAGGACGGAGTACATGGTGGGGCCAAGTTCGACAGCGAGTTGTCATCAAATTATGGTCGGATAACGCCTTTTCATAACAATTGCTGCGGCACTAGCTCGAATTGTCCCGTAATTGGTAATTATAGCTGAAAGAGTCGTTAATTAGGATTAACCAAGTTCGTTCCGGTAACTCCTTTAAAGAGATCGAAAAAATGTGATAGTTGAAGGCTTTGTCTGAAAGCTAATATGAATGGAAACAGGCAAGTAAAACAGGCAGGCGAATCACAGTCCATGGAGATCCCTTGTCCCCGGAGCTAAGTGTTCTGGTCGGATAGAGTAGCACAGGAAACACTTCACACTTCTTGTACAGTAATACTAAGGTGATGAATGCTCATAGAGCTCTGGGCCACAAGGAGGACACAAGTTCTGGAATATTGTTTTATGAACTTCATCATGAAATAATGTTTCTAATAAAATGGTGCTGCTATTAGTGTGAATGCTGGTACATTCGGAGGCTAATAAATTTAGCGTGATTGAATTATTCCAGCCATACCATACAAGCCAGTAGAAAGATCCTGAACAGAATTCGAACATTTCTCTTAACCTCAAATGTGTGTGGGTTTTAAACTCTGTTTTATTTCGTTTTTTAATTGTTTTTTTATGATTATACGTCAATCGGAATAATCTTGAGATATGTAGCTAGAGGTTTTTCCACAAACGAAGATGGACGCTTTAGCTGTGACTGGTGAAAAACTCAGCAGGCACGATAATTTTGTTCTTTTTCTTGGACATCATTGTTTTGGTATATTAAACGAAAACAAAGCATTAATCAGAAAACAGCAGATTAGGTTCCTCCACATCTCACCAGTATTTGGTGAAACCTAAAGGGATCGACACAAGAGTGTAGTGATGAAATATTTTCATGAGTTTCTGGTTGTAGCGACGGAAGGCACTAAAAGTACTTAGGCAATCCGAATAAATTTTTCGGAGTTAGCTACCATTTTAGCCGAAATAAATTCGCCGCGCTACAGTTGTGAAACGCTCCTTAGATTGTCTAAACTTTGCGCGAAAGCATCTAGTCTAACTAACCAATAGCTGAATATGGAAATTTACCTATCCAACAAAACAAAGCACCTTGAGGTATAAGTCTCATGCTTACGGTCTACGCTGCATAAGAGGCGAAGTCAACTTTTTTCAAACCGCTTGTCATTGGTTGATGCAATTCGCCGGCTAGAATAGTGTTAGTTAGTTGTACCAATAGTTTTCGTCATTAGATTTTGAGAAGTGAAAACAGCTTGATAAACCTTGTAAATCAAGTCTTTTACCAGGTACTGTCTTAGCAGCGTGCATTCTGAATTGTCTTCAGCTAAAATGGGACTTATTTATGCCCAATCGAATGTTCCACATGCAGAGGTCAAAGACCAATGTGACTGCTCAAAGAAACGAGATCAGGTAAACGAACTAAGAAGAATTTTCAGGAGCTCCAGGATTGCAAAATCCAAAACCGTAGTCAGAAAAATATCGGTTGCTGACCGTAGAAGACGATAGTCCATCAGGCTATTGTGCAGATTTTTGTCGGCGTTTTTCGAGGGGTTTTCGGAATTTTTAAACTGTACAACTGTCTCATCTACAGTGAAAGCATCAACCGTGTGAGTCTAATGAATCCCCTAAATGATTCGACCTCATAATCTCCCAGGTAGTGTATGAAGGCCAAACTGTTTGGGCACACTCGGCTGAGCAGCGTTGTGACAAACTTGTAATTGGACAGAGTAGAGTGAATTAGCATCACGTGGTCAAGCGACTGACATTTTGAGTGACAACATCTTACATGGATGTTTTCCTTTTTTCGTGCTTGCATGCGGTGCAGAGGAGTGATTCAGAAGAACCATGAATCTTCCATATAAGAAGTAACACCCGAGTAGCCAATCAACAAATGACCAAGAAACGTGAATTCCGTGATTTAGCATCAATGGATGTATATTCTCCCTAAGTGCAGTTGGTCACCAATGTTAATCAGCTGATTGCGACCAAGCGGTCCAGTCTTTAACATGTCAATTGAGATTTGTAAGATAACCACTCTCGATGCTCTTCATTCAGGTCTGAGTCTGAGTTGCGTTGTGGTTTGATTTCCTTGCATTTTATTGGTTCGCTGAATAATTTAAGTTTGATAATTCTGCTCCTCGGTTATGACTATTCCGTTTTCTTTTTCTTTGTGATATGGTTTTCCTCGACTTGATACGCTGACTGGACTAAATCCCATTATTAGTATTTTTTCCTCTATCTGGTTGTTCTGTTATTTGGTGTTAAGTTGTTGACAACGTTATGTTCACTCCAGCAGACGGAAAAAATTACTAATTCAAGAAAGGATACAAATGCATTTGGGACATCTTCAGAACACCTGATCAAGTGGAAGCTTGCTAATGCGTGTATTTTTCGATACAGAAATCAGCCAGCAAACATATCAGTCCCTGGGAAAAAATGTAAACTGTTGGTCCACCCAACAATGTAGAAAACAAGCAGTATAAGAACAAAAACGAAGCAGTCAGCTCAAAGTAAAAAAAACGGGAAAGTAGAGCATTATTTGAGCAACCAACCGAGTAGACGTAGACCAGACAACGAAAAAAAGAAGGAAACTTACCAATCACATTGAATAACAGAAATTCATAATTGCAAGTAGTGAAAAAAACTATCAGGTGTAAATGAAGTCACAAAGCAAATCGAATTATAAGTTGACCAACTGAATAATATGAAAACAACCTCGAGAATGACAAATGACCTTAGGATTAATGGGTCCCTTTGTAGAAGCCATATAGGCAAAATAGAAGATTAGCTTATCCACACCAACCCACATCAACGGTTCCACCTTGATGAGCAACGAATTGATCCTTGGTTGGTTTGCTAAGCTGGGCAGTTTGATTGCAAACGTTTAGCGCCAGTCAAAGTGACATTATTAGTACGTTGTTAGGGAAAACAGCGATTTGTAACAACGGGTCGTTAGTTGACAGGCCACGACCTAACAGTGCATTTCGGCATACATCAGCTTCACATATGAGAAGAAATTCTTGTTTTTCTTTCTCACACAGGATAACCGAATAAGTCTATTTTGATTAAGGACGCTGTAGAACCGAACCAGCGTCCTTTAGCTTCATACACGATCCTCAACAATATTTGAAATACAATATAGTTGTATTGCAAAGCACCAATTCCTCTCAAAAGCACTTAAGGACAACAAGAGCAAACTTTTATGTTCAACGTTGCTGCAAGGACTCTAGTAGACTAACTGCTAAACAATGCAGAAGCTAGTTCAAAGGGACCTTCAAACCTCAAGATGCACCGTCTTCATCAGCGACGGAACAAAGCGTAATTAGGCCTTCTTCTAGAAAAGTTAACCCTGAGGTGACTGAATGCTTGTTGATAGCTTACAGACAGCTTTATCCGTGGACAGGTTCGAGAAACATACACCATTCCCGATTTTCTAACAACAATATGATCTACTCGTATTGTACGCAATCCTCGACATGTTGTTAACAGAAAGGCAGGTACATTTCAGGTGTGCCTTCCATAGCGATGTTCTGTTGCACATGTCATCCGAGTGGATTTACAGTTGGTTGTTTTGTTCATACGTAGCTTTTTGGTCTAGATTTGGTAGTATCTAAAAATATGAGAGCAAGTCCTTAGAAAATGAAGGGGGTCCAAAAATCTTGATGACTGTAGGCTAAGAGGTGCCTCTGGGGTATCTAAGTTGCACTCAGGGCACTCGGGGTGTTAATGAACTCCAAGATGAAACCAGTAAAACTCATATATTCAAAGCTGGATTGCATTTCAGTTGTGATTCATGCAAGGATTTAACGTGTGAAGCAAGTTTCATCGTAGAGGTTGGAGTGTTTCTGAAGGATGATATTTACATATCGGAAGCACCTGCAGTTGGTTAACAGCCATAATTATTCACCGTCTTGTCGTTCGAATTTCAGGTGCGCCCATTAGTAAGTGTTTTAGGAACAAGCATGTTCATTTTTCCTAAAGAAATATTCTGGCTAGCTGAGATCACAACCCCGTGTTCTGCTGGCTGCCTACGTAACAAATGATTGACCCAATATTCTTATGTGCTACCAAAACTTCCGCTATATTTTAACCTTTAGATAGATTATTCTTGTGTTGGTGGGGAAAAACGGTACTTGAATACCAGGCACGGTGTTTTCAAGGATTTCAGACGTCCTCAAATGTTTGCGGCTCCCCCAAAGTTGATCAGAATAGGCTGAACAAATAACAGTGCAGTGCGGCTCGGTTGGAATATTCTTTAAGTTGCTGTTAGCGACGATACCCTATCATCTCTACTGTTACAAGGTCAGTAGTATATATGAGTCACGTGTGATGTAACTAAAATCACATCCCAAGCTGAAACAAATGATAATAAGAGACATAGACAAAATAAATCGGAGTCAGAACGAAGAATATATTGCAAGGTATATTAGAAAATGAAGTCACGGTGAAATTGGCAAAATTGGCATTCTTGCACACGGCATGTTAACAAAGCTGTTGAAAAAATTACAATTTGGCTTCACTATGTTTACATACGAAAATGTCAGCAACAAGATCCCTACTAGAAATATTTTGAGGAAATAGCTTCCCATTCCGCTACCGCCAATTGCGCACACAGAATATAAACACAATTCTTGGAGCTATGGCGTATATATCATCAACGCGATATTAAGATTTTCGCGTACGTTTAGTTCGAGAGAGCAACCACCGTAAGCCAGAAAATCACAGGTGACGTTTGAATGCCAAAACCAAATAGGTCGTCGTGGACTCCTGCTGAAAGTTATCTTGCCTGAGAGAAGCTGCAAAATGAGCCAGCCAAACTGAGCTCGAACATCTTTCATATATTTAATGCAGGTTATGAATTTAGTGTCGGATTCTGATGACAAATCACGCACCAAATATATATAGATAATACTTTCCACAATCCTGTTTATTGTGATAATCGGTTACCATGACACCACAAACAAATGTTTTTCACAGAAATGGACAGCCGGGCGTTTTGCGTGATTAATGTTACTTGAGATAATACAAATAAATTGTTGATGTGTACATCCTATCCTGTCACAGAAAGATCGATGGTAAAACGGATCAAAAAGTGGTCATTTAAATTAGAGAAAACCTGATCGACTATTAATTAGGAAGGGATATAGCGTTTTTTAGTTATGATTCATCGGGCCAAAGGTTCGACGAGTACATTTATTCGCATACCAAGTTGGCCGCCCATGAAACTCGCCTGAATGTCAGATAAGTCTCTGGTTTATGACATTCTCCTTCAACAGAATGAGTTGCAAAAAGGCCACCGCATTCTTCAGCTACTACAACTGTTGAGATGTTGCAGTTCATTATGTAGGCGTAACACGCTACTCATAAATTTGCTGAAAATTCTTCGACAATCCGTGACCAGTTTAGTTCCTGTTGAGACTCACCAGGAGACGCAGTCCACGAGCTTCTTTCAAACTTATTCTACTTGACCTTAAATTTTACATAATTGTAACGTTGTTGTTGTTCACTTCAACACACCAACTTAAGCCAATTTACACGAAAGTGGAAGATCGAGCACTTGACTAGTGTGCTCTCAGGTGATTGTGCGCTCCACCAATGTTTTGTGAACGACGATTACCGTGTCAAATGAAATCTTGGCAAATATCCGTTAGAGGAAATAATGCAGAGACTAGGTTGAGGTCTAGTTCGGGAAGATCCACAGCCAAAACGCGGTTCTGTCGGACTGGCTTCCGTTTTTTTTCATGCCTGGGTGGGCGTCGGATTGGGTTGTTCGCCAAGAATTTCATCTGAAACCAAGTGATAATCAAAAGGATTCTACAGAATTGCGTACGTTGCTAAAATGCCTTCCAAACTCACTTTTATTTATAATGTGACTTTATCAAGACCTCCATCCAACGTGCAAGAGCACAACATCAAGTAGACAATAACTTAGTACAATAAGTAAAGTACTGAGCCGCACCCACTCGCTTGTCTTTAGATTCTGCTTTGTCAGAAACTGTGAACCCTTCCTGTGGGGGATGTGACAAAAGTTTTCAGTCAAAGACATTAAAAGTAGTGGTGTTCAAGAAGGGTAAATGATACCACAACAACCCCGCTGACAAGCTTTCTCCAACACAATAAAAATCGATCAAAGTTCAGTTCAGGCCAGTGTTTTGGTTAAAAAGGCGTGTATCGAACTGCTGCTACAACTTTGTTCTCCAAGGATAAGGAAAAATACGCGTTGTGTGGCCTATTCCGTCTGTTGTTTAGGTTGGGGACGCTAGTGTTGTGCACCACATCTTCCAGAATCAATTTGTATAAAAATTTTAAAACGAAAATTCGCCGGAGGTAATGAATGAATTCATCCTTGTCTTGGTTTGTCCTCACAAACAGACACAGCCCTGGACTAAAGTCTCAGTCTTACCAGATCAGGGATTAAACCCCAGGACATGTGACATGCCACGCGAGCGTGTTGCCAGTGCACCACCAGCGTAAGTTTCACGCCTGAGCAGACGAAATTGTTCATGCTCGAGCACCTCCGTCACTACAACAGAATACTCTGCAACAGGTGAAAAATATGCCGAACTGAACGACATTAAATTTATCCTTACTGATACTGTGGTTGTCATGTATTTTATTTTATTATCCTACTAGCTAAACTTTTATATTTTGCTTCCAGATGCTTAGCAGAATAATAACCGGGGTATCCACCGTACTCTGGCGTGTTTCTGAGAAACAATATCATAGGCGAGAATTCGTGTAAATACGTTTTTCCGCACTGATGATTTACGTTTTTTAGCTATTCGTATTTTCACAGAATGTGATCTGATTTGAATTGAACGCTTATGTTGCGATGTTGAAACTTCTATTGGTTGTTAGTCAGGTGGCTTTTATTCTGTTCGCCGGGCTTGCTAATTGAATTGCTTCACCATACGAGGAGACGTCATCGGTGCGCAGTTGGGTGGGTGAGATTTTAATCAACAGAAGATTTATAACTTCAATTTCTGCCAGATAAACAATTTCCGAAATCCACATTACGTTTGTTCACCCACTCTGTGTAGTTATTTGGCCCGTAATTGATAGCTTAAAAGCAAAATAAGAAATTCCAAACCTGACATCATTTTGAAGCCATAATTGATTCTCAGACAAAACTATTGAACGAAGAGTAAAAATGCACTCACTACTCATAAGTTTGCTGAAATTACTTCAGCGGCCCACGACCGGTTTCGTCTTTTTTGAGGCTCTTCAGTCAGGCGCAGTCCCTGAGTTTTATGTCAACCTAATGCCCTACTTTAAACCAACTTGCTCGAAATTAGCGAACTATACTCACTTGCAAACAAATTTAGTTTTGTGAGAGGATCACCTGGAACCCAGCTGAATCTCTCGCTTGTGAAGCTTCTAGGCATCTGAATGTGGTGAACCAGGCCGCCTCATATTTCAGTTGCTACGATATTCGAGATATCGTGATACATGCATACACCAAATGTATTACTTATAAGGTTGCTGAAAACTCTTCAACAGCCTACGACCGGTTTAGACTTTCTTGGGGCTGATCAAAAAGGCGCAGTCCCCGCGTTTCCGTCAGCCTTACGCTCTACTTAAAACCAAGTCGAACCGCACATTCAATTGTCTGGTAGCACCATAAACGAAAGATCCAGCCGGGTTTCAGTTTAGTCTCTCGCAAAGCCAATTTTATTTCCAAATGTGTGTACTTCGCCAAAAGGTCCAAATATTTAATTTTTTGTGCGCATCCAATTCTTAGAGGCTCAAGCGCTTGCAAGCAAGCAAAAACAGTATTCCAGGTAAGTGACCACATTAAAGTGAATTTAGCAATTTTATTTGGCGAATTTCGTTTTACCAGATTGACGAAATCAGCGCCGTTAATCCTCGCAAACAGTTTAAGGATCTAAAAATTTTGAAAATGTCAACGGCTTTAATCTTTAGGGCTTAAGGGATCGAGCAAAATCAAGACAAAATCAGGCAATTTTCCGCGATTTTGTACGTCATTTACACAGTATTATTAATGTCTGCCTTCGAACGCAACAAAAAATGCCCGCTTTATTCGTGTGGTGCGCATTTTTACTGAAAGTAACGGAGTAAACCCGATTTTCCGGCGATATGATTGTGTTGCCGTCTAGCAAAGTTTGTAGAACAAGCTTACGTCGTCCTACAGAGGATTAGGCAGCCTGCTATGATTTGGTTTGAGACGTGCGCTTCAGCTTCTTTTTCACTGGTGAAGCACATCTCTACGGAAATCTTAGAAAACTCGATGCGAGAGTCTCAAAATAGTTCAACATCGAACTTTTAGATGTGTATGTTGACAAGGCTTGCTGAGAATATCGTGCCGTTGAAACGCGAATCATGACTGTCCATCGATCTATCTAGCATTATGGTCCCTGAATTTAGACAAACTAATTGAAAGACACTTTCCCAGCATGTGAAATGGCGATATTTGGAGACAGCTAAGTTCTCTGCTCACAGTATTCTTACAGTGTGTGTACATCCCTTGATATTCATTTGAACAATTAGGCATGCAAATGACAGAATTGTACTATATTTCACGATATGAACTCTAGAAGCCTGTGTGCATGACGATCCCGTAGAAGATCGGCTTGCTGAGCTTTTGCAACGTGATGGCTCACCAGAAAGAGATGCTAAGAAAGCAGTCATGAGAACGTATAATACTGGTGAGATTATTGGCCACGGAAGTGCGAAAAATCGGCCGCTTCACCGCGTTATGAATTCCATAAGTTGGAACCAAGAACTAAACGTATGAAGGCATAAAATATGCGACGCGGACTAATACTGCTACAAATTCATCTTAGAAAAGCTATCTGATTCAAGGAAATTCTAGCTTTTATATATTATCCAGCCCGAGGTAGTGGAAGTACCGCATGCGACCAAAGGTTACGTGAAAATGCGGGAGGGCCTTCTAAAACGAACGGACGGTTATTCTTTGGTATCTTTTCAGTTCATTTTAATTAACAGGATGCCGCCATTATAAATGTTCTACTTTCAAGATAATATGCAAGTAAGCATCATTACACTGCTTCAACAGAAGGAACGCTCGTTTTCAGATAAGTCATGCCTGTCCCGTTTCCATGGCGTTCAAACATGATGACGGAGGCAGTTCGCTGGAAAATTCCCTGTTGGCAGCCACATTTAGCAAAAGATGTGTTTACACTTCTGTCAAGAACATCTTTCCAAGCCATAACATTGCGCTCAGTGTCTATAGACAAAACACTTTAGACTAATGAGCCCAGGTAATAGCGTACCCTTTATGCGGTTTTAAAACCCCCTGTTCTAGGAGAGTTTCACGGAATTGATGATTCTAGACTGCACTTGTTGAAAGTTGGTTGTGGTACTTGAATTCAAGCATAGTGGTCTGACTTAACCCTAGGTGCACCGCACAGTTTTGAATAAATTTAGCAAATGTTGTAATCAAATATCTGTTTGGGCAATATAAATAGTTTCATTTATCTGCTCCTTGTTTTCTCTGCTTTACACAAGGTTTTTTGTACAAGATGAAGTTTATTCTTCTTTATCAACAAGTATAATAATATTTATGAAAAAACTTTCAGTACATTTGAGCAATCTTTTGACGTTCTTTTCTCTATTTCTGCGTCGGGACCTGTCCGGACCTTGAAGTGGAACTAATTCTAGAAGACATCGGGATCTAAAATTGGCCTCCCCTTCTCATTCAGCAATAGAATTCTCACTTGGCTCGGTGGACCACATTTCAGAACTGGTTCGATTTGCTTGAGAACTCGAGACATGACTAAGCTCTGCGTTACTTGATCGAAAGACCACTATTGTTCACCCTGTAGATTATGCATATAAACAGGTCACTAACTTAAGACTTAGAGCACTCCTCACAAAATGGTTCTCTACCTTCCATTTACGAAGAACGTTGCATCAAACTGACAGCACCATGTTTGGAAGCGTTTCAGCTAAATCGACATTAGACTTGTCATGGTTGACAGGAGGCACTTAGTACATCAGTTATTCGAAAAGCTCAAAAAGCGCATGTCGTACCCGGTCTACTTATATAACCAGCTTAACCGCCCTCCAAAGCTCCAGTCTCTCTGCTTATCTAGACCTCCGAGAATAAAATATTGTCCAAGGTGACAGATGTTTAAGTCGAATAGCTACAAACCAGGAACGGATCTCTGAATGACACCACTGGTGACCCGTATAGTTGCTGTAAACCGATTAAGGGCTTTCAGGTGCACACGGTGAACTTAGAGAAGCCCTCCACATGTTAAATTTATTTGACGTCGTGGTAAGCCACTTAGATCATCGGCCTTTTGTCTGTGTCGAAAGCTTTAATAAAGGCACTTGTCTGCAACTCTCTAAAATGTGCATGTTAATGTTATGAAAATTCGTTCAGCAATGTCGAATTTACGTTCACGCGGTAGACGGTCAGCATCCTAATAACGTTTATAAACCTAAGCTGCATTGCACAAACAGTTTTGCAACAGTAAAAACGGGGATAATTCGAATGCGGTTAAAAAATATTTGAGAGAACCTTTCAAGGGGACCTCGGTTTTAGCAACATGTCTAATGAAAGATAAGCTCCAAGGTGAAATCGCTCCAGATTGAGCATAATTATAAACAATAACACTGTCACATCCATGGCTGTGAATATTTTCAAGTTATTGACCATACATGGATAAGATGGATTTGCATCCAATATTGACAATGCACATCTGTTTTTCAAAGATTTCCCGAAATAAACTAATCAACTTCCGTGAATAGTGAAACTGTTTCACCACACCTTGTCACCTGATTAGGAGTGGTCGAAATCTTCACATACGTTTGTTTGGCTCTGTATGTCTTTTTGAGTCACCTTAATAAACGAATCCTTTCGGAAAACTTCACTTGTTGGAACCTGGGCAATGTGGAGTTTCAGGCGGATTTTGTCAGTTCAAAAGAATGAGTGATACGGGGCATCTTGGAGCCAACGTTTATATTTATGGCAAGTGTCCGTCCTAAACTTGAAAGAAAAGATGGCAGACCTTTCGTTTTACGATTCGTAAGAAAGATTTGTTAATTTTCAATCGAAATTTTCCCCAGTCATTTAGCGTCTAAAGCCCAGAAGAACCGCACATCTGCGTATTTTTATAGGGAATTTCAGAAGTGAGCATATCAAGAAACTCAGAGAGTTTCAGAAACGAAAAATTGCAACCACTGGTTGAACACTCAACGGCTCGGTTGGGACAGGCTGAATGAATGGGTGTAAGATAAGTCCTTATTCAGTCTAGAACCTGACTCGGAAGAATCCTCAATTAAGGACATTTGAGGTTCGTCAAATACGGTCTAATTCGTTCATTTTGTGGCTAAATCAGCACTAAAACTAAAGTAGTACATTGAAGATCTTACAAAGATATGTTGCCTACGCCAGGCGGTCGGTGTCAGAGCAAACGAAAGTGACATAATTTTCTGTCCGGAATGGTTACTTGTGTCTCTTCGCATAGAAGGGTGCACATGTAGAAATTCATCCCTAGAAGCAACCAGAAAACAGTCTAAAAATCGATGCTAGTAAACAAAACTTAAAGGACAGTGTTGTTAGTCTTGGTAATTTTATCGGAGTCACTTGTTTGTAAAAATATTCTCTACCACTTTAGATGCTACTGTCACTGCAGATAATTTGAGATGATTTTTCCCTAAACGCGAGCATAAGGCCGCTTGCCATCAAATTACACTTTTGCTACTTTGTTCTGGTGCAGCACACGCCAGGAATTTAAACCAGTTTCTCTTCGCAAAAGGTTTGCTAATACCGACACATAATGAGTGGCTTCTTACAGACATACTACACTATCCATAAGGTTTTTGAAAATTCTTCGACAACCGATGACCAGTCTCGCCATTCTTGGGGCTCATCAGGTAGGCACAGTCTCCGAGTTTTCTTCAACCTTATGTGCTACCTGAAGCCAAACTGCACGAAATTAGCGAACTGCACTCATTTGAATACCAGTTTGATTTTACCGAATTCCACCTCTACTGAGTCGTTTATTTGGAACGGAGAATCAGTTGAAACTAAATCAAGTGTACTGCCAACAGCCTCACCGAAATCCATTTGTTCCTGAGTAAATTCAGAAAGCACGAAGTGTTTCTGTGACTCACCTTCACCAACAATCCTTGTTTTCCAGTCAGGAAGGGCGACTTCAAAAAATGCAAATCCGGTGCTGACTTTGACGGCTAGTTTCGTGTTTCAATGTACGGTTCTGCCGCAAAACAAATTACACGATGCTGGGTGATGGCCGTCTATCCGTGTGACAGGCCTGGCAATTGTCGTGGTAATGTTTCGGCCCCATTCAATGAGACGTCATCAGTGCGCAGTTGAGTGTGTCTTGTTTGGTCAACCGATCGTTCTCCCATCATTTGCGGTTGTGGAATCAGCGAAAGCCACGTTGGTGACTTACTGACAGTCTTCTATGGTTTACAGACGTTTGCATGTGGACTGTATTGAAAGGTACAATTGATCAAATCTGCGTTTGGGTTTGTTTTGGCATCAGTCCGTAGGCAACATGATTGATGCTACACTGTCAAATACCTTAATTTTGGATTTCAGATGATTAATGCATGAACCCAATAAATATTTTTACTTTATGTACTCGGTAAGCTTCTGTTCCGAATAAGTTCAAAATACCCGAGTTTCGTTTTCTGGTAGGTTTCCATTAGATTAGTTTGAACAGTGGTTTTTGGGTTTTAGGCATCCTTTCCACGGCGGGCATCGTACTGTCAATATTAAACAACTTGACAGTGTTTTAATAAACGATTCAAACCATTTATATTGGGCAATGTAAGCTAAGGCCCCAAATGCTACATTTCAGGCCAAGACGTTGTTGGAGTTGAAGCAAAGTTTTGTGTAAACAAACCGTTGGTCAATATTTTATGGAAGACTTGTGTCTGTGCCAGGAACATTGTTTTTGCGTCAACTGATGTGGGTTTTCCCTATTTTCGATTTTTGTGGATAACGACCCCTGAGCGGTTCGTTTGCCTGAGGATCACACAGTACAAAGACCATAAAGAGCAGCAAATACAGATAGGTATCCTTAGGTTTCTTCCTTCCGTTCAGAAAGCACAGGTGTGTCCGAATTCGCCAAACAGATTCACTGACGCACATTCTATTGTCGAATTAACACCGAACAGGAGAGTACGCCCAACACTTTCTACCGACCACACATCGCAACCGCTCAGCCAATACTTCACAGTGAGATTAAAAGTCCCACAAACTGATAAAATGCAGCCACCAGAAACGGAAAAAAAGTCGGTTGCTTCGCGTGCAACTTTAGCAGCCAAATCAAATTCCAAAATGGCGCCACGCCGCAGCGTCACCAGGAATAAAGGGATTAGGTCTGAAGAGCGTTTAAAATATGTGCACAAGATTGATGGCGTCAACTGTGAGCGTAACAACTTTAGGCAGGCCGGCGAAAATGAAATTTCAAATGAGGGAAAAAGAAACATAATTATCTTACCCGGGAGTGACAGGAAGACTGTATTCCGTGCATTAGCAAAAATTCACAGAACCAATTTCGAAAACGAATTAACACGATGGAGCAATCTGCAAGAGTAGATACAAAGTTTTCACATTGTACCGGTGGCTAGTTGCACGATGTAGTGTGAAAAACGTTCGTTTCTGAGTTATCCCACATTATGTTCCGGATACAAGCCGAGTAACCACTAAAGACAACAATATCCAAAATCCACGATAAAGCTAGTCTTGACCAACACGTCGGTATATTGGTAAGGTTTTGGCACCTAGGGTTTCTATTTTTTCAATTTTAGTGACAGTTCCTGGCACAATGAAAACTCAAAAGTTTGATAGTTATTGCACAGTTACAGCAGTTTCAAGGTTTACGTAGAAACTCTGCAAGCACTTCGGAAAACAGAAGTCGAGATTTGCTGTGAAACAGTTTTAAGTCAACGAGAAGCATTTCCTCGATTAGTTACATGCAGTGAATGGGATCACACCTTTTATTGGGGAATTAGAAATGTAATAATTTATTCCCGACTCTCCTAGTTTAATCCTACACTGATAAATTAATTTGCCATTCTGCCTGTCGATGTTATTGGGGCAAAGTGAAAGCACCACGCACCAAGCAACGAATAAAATATGTTTTTCTGATCCCATTTTGGCTAGTTTTGTGTTACTTTTTGTCCGGTGGTCACAAGAATGGCGGATGAAGACAACTGCCCCGAAATAACCTGAATTAACAATTAAAGGCCGCGGTAGGTGTCACTATATTTAAACGATACAGCTAGGGGCGCGTTTCAGCTACGGACTTATCACAAGCGGATCATCAGAGATAACCAGTTTATCGTGGAAGTAAGAAAACGTTGCAACCATGCGACCACTGTAACGAATTCGGATAGCATATTTGGGTTTCTCATTTTGTTGTTGCCTTGAGCAACACAGAACGGGTATCAGGTAATCAGGTAATCATCGACTTGTTTGCCATACTTTACTTGTTTGCGCGTTGGTGACAAGCGCCTCCAACTTCTTAATACACCAGCGATTGATGATGTTAGCAAATACAGGGAATGTTGATTTTACCTTCAGGTAAGTAAACCAGATGGAGCTTGATTTTTGCAAAGTCGGAGAACCATCGGTGCATTTATTGGTGGACAAAAGCTTCGTCAGGCCAAATAACTAGGTCACGAGTTTGGTCGGAGTTTAAGGCGGAAATAAAATCAATCAGTCAAGTCAAGCTAAATATGTTAGGTGTTGAGCAAGGAATTTGTGTGCTATGGTAGGTCATGAAATCTTAAGCTGATTAGAAAACCCACAAGGATTTGAGTCTTGCTTAGTGCCTAGATTCTCCGGTCCGGTTCAAGTAATGATCGCTCTTGAACGTCGTTTTAATCTTTCATTTACCTGTCTGAAAATCCAGGGCTACGAAAGTTGTGTAGGACAGAGAAATTATGTGAACTTTGAGGGGATTGGGATTTTTACCCTCCACTTTTTGCTAATATCCCAGACCCTTTCCAAATGGAGGTTGCTGGGTGTAACTAATGTCTATGATAATCGATGTGTTCTATCCGAAAGTTTTGCACTCTGTGGAACAATATCCGAAATAGTTTGAGCTCTTTGGTGGCACACGGAAAAGTTCAACATGACTGTTGACGAGGACATACAAAAGACAACAAGTCACAAACTACAAAATTGCAGGTCCAGAGGATTTATTGTGAGCTGGACATATGCAGATTGCTCTGATCAATCCAAACTGCAAGTGAATAGCAGTCAAGTATCGAGCCAAATTATTTGTGGCAAGCATTATTGGTTGTGTTGTACTCAGCAATATTGTAAACACCAGCTTTAGCACGTCAACCGGGAAGCATTTTCATCCATTATGTTTTGAAGGCTGTGGACTATCTCGAGCGTGCTGCGTTGTCGAATGTCGTGATAGATTATTTTTTTATAGATATTTCAGATTGTATTTAGATCTGATTCGTATCCTGGATTGAACGACTTATAAACAGTACGTCCAAAGTTAACAATTATGGTTCTGCCGTCTAAATTCCTGCTTACTTATTTTCTGTGAAAAATTAACTAGCAAATCTGTGTGTTTATTGTTTACACTCTGTTCGTGAGCCTACGAACAGAGTACTTGAAGATGAATATTTCCGCAAAAGGCGGACGCGCGGAACAGAACAAATCAGTGAGGCTACAAGAAAGATATCAGTAGAAAACTGACCCCATTTCACTTTTAAAGTGCACGGAATTCGTGGGATACTTCGATTCGTTCGCGTACAGTTCACTGATATCGGTCTTTTTTCCACCAAGTCTGAGTCATCGAGATTGTCTGGTAAATGAATGTTAGAGCTCTTAATTAGTTTTTGTGAGACCTCTGGACCACTCCCTTACACCTTCCCTAGACTGAATTATTTGTTAGTGTAGTAGTCCACTAGTTCTGATACAAACGTGAGAATACGGCACGCACATTCCGGATCATTGGCACGTCCCCATAGAATCCAAGTGCCCGAAAGTACGCACTTTGGACCGGTTTCTTACAGTTGCATTCATGATCCATTTTTAGGGTACAACCAAGTGCTCAAATATAGTAAGCACACTATCAATACAGACGTTGGCAAAATTAAATCGTGGGAGACTTCATCTATCCAATCACTGGTAAGAAGGCTGGCAATAATTACCTTTAGAGTCTAATGTCAAGCTGAACAACTCACCTAATAGGTGACATTTAAGCCAGCCTGTCTGATGGATCAGCGTAACTAAACGTCTGTGCGGTATCGGAGGTAAATGACTATGAATATTCGAAGATGCACAACTAAACCACACCAGACCAGGCATCAGGATCGCTGTAAAGAGGCACATAGTGGTAGTGGTTCAACAGGACACAGCCTGACCAAATTTTCGAGCCCGATAGGCCAAATGTACTTTCTTAGAATACAAGATCAATCATCTGAAATCTTGAGTTTCTAAGAATGGAAGGTATGCCGTGGGAGACAGAGCGCCTTTGGAAGGTGAACAACATTGCTTAGACTTTTTTCACTTGCAATTGTACAATTTGTGTGTTTTAAGCAAAATGCTCAGGTGTTTCAAATCATCCCGCGGTCACACTTTCTACGGGTTTGGAGCACAATGGATTGGGTTGCGAACGTTTATGATGACCTACAAAGTCCTGAGACAAATGATGCATTTTTTGGGCCCTATGTTTTACTAGATTCGACCATGCATGTGGTTTAGTTTTCAGTGATTTGTTCGCTCAAGTCCAGTAGGCTTGTTTTGTTTTTCAGAGGTGTAACCACAAGCGTTGTTTGTGCTCCAGGGTGAATGCCACTGCTTTTCGCAATTGAACACCCAACACCGTTTTTTAAACTCCGACTGACAATGCGCTCAATGATTCTGGCATACGACTATCGAGTTTTCAGTGACAATATTCCATGTCTGTGGGATTTAATTCAGGGTCCCGGTTCGCAGGCCCTTGAGTACTTTTGTTATTCTAATCTAAAAAATATTTCTGATGACAAATTAGTGCTTTGCTGTATCATCTCGACCCCCCTGTGTGTGTTACGTAATCAATGCTTTGGAAGAACCCTGAAGAACTATCGAGGAAATCCACGTGTGTTCTGGTGGCAGACAGGAATCAAGTTTGTGGTAATTTTAATGTGTCAAACTTTTCTATTACGAAGTGACAACTGTGCTGTACACTGAAAGAGACCAGAGAGAAGGCTTTCTTCAACTCAGAGCTGAACTTAAGTGTCATTTACTGATTGGGAGATTACAGTTATGTTTAAATCAGTTTATGCTCACTCTTGATATGAAGGATTCTGCTGTCGGGCTTGCAGCTGAGAGTTTATTTTCATCCCTAGCCTCCAAATTTCTCTCAGAACGTGACATTTCTGTTCGACACGATGTACAGATGTCCTATTTTGATAGGCTGAACTTGTGTCTGCTCACTAATCATGGTCGGTTGAAGGTCTGTGACACTCTTCGCGATCCGACCCCCGTCAAAATATGCCCGATGTTACGCAAAATACGGGTGAAACTGCTTGATGAAACAAATGACTACGAAAATAGCACGTTTGATGTAAAAAAATCTCCAGTTTTGATAAAACTTCATACATCAACCTGTAATCAGTCATCGTTTATAATAGTTATTCGTGAGTTAAATATTAGAATATCGAGCGCTGATTTGCATCACTGATTTGCATACTGTTAATGGCTAAACTGAACCCTCAGGCAGCTCACATGCTTCATATTGGATGGGGATTTTGCCCAAACCTCATTTGAATCTCACGTCAACATCAACTGAGTATGCAAATGAGTGATTTATTCTTCGCGGGTATTACTTGGTATTTAACTCAATAGAGGGGAAACATTAGTTGATTGTTGAGCAGTCCACATTTACAACATATGTGGATTTTTTTATTCGTCTTCGATTCATATGGGTTATTTTTGCCAAGGTGACAGAGTGAGGCAAAACGGTATCGTCTCCTTTGCCGCGTCTTCATCGATCGATGAAACCGACTGCCATCAAACCTTCTCAGACACTTATGATGGAAATAGTTCATCTAAAACCTTCGTTTCATTTCGAGGCTTAGTTGATTTGGTGCTGTTTCATAAATACCACTCTGCAGCCGCGCCAAAATAGTGTCTATAGAGTTGTTTTCTGGAGTCCTTCGAACGATCAGAGATTTCGTAGAACGCTACCAAGGAGTGGACCAATGAAGTCGAAGACACCGATTGAACCAGGGTACATTGCAAAACGGTGTGGCTCTTGACAAAGCACAGTCTTCGCAACACATTACTGCACCCTCCATAGACGTTACTCAGTTGAGATCCCTTAAATCGCTACAAGTCAAAGTCGATCAATGTCCAGAATTCACTTAATGACCTTCTTATCTCACCTTCCCTCCATCAGACAGATTCTCGGCTACTCTCAAACTACACAACCACCGATTTTGTCTGATTAGGCATGGTACATAATCCCCAATGAGCAGTTATATAATAAATAAAATGAGGGATGAGCGAATATACACTCATTTGCAAACTAATTTGGTTTTTGGAGAGACTCACCTGGAACCCAGCTGAATCTCTCGTTTGTGATGTTCTCAGGCAATTGAATGTGCTGCACCATGATATATGAGGCGGCGTTGTGCAGCACATTCAGTTGCCTGAGAACATCACAAACGAGAGATTCAGCTGGGTTCCAGGTAAGTCTCTCGACAAACCAAATTAGTTTGCAAATGAGAGCATGTTATAATGCTTCTCTAAAAAACAAAATTTTGACGACAGAGTACCCGCAATCATTTTACAACGGCTTTCCAAGGAACCGATTGTGCATTTATAAATCATTGAGTAATTTTTTGACCTTCCAGCTAGAAGAGATGAGTAATCCGGCTATTGACAAAAATACGCAAAGACTATTTTTAAGGATTTTTTGACAACTCCGGTCAAAATTATTCAGTGAGGAAAATTTAATAAGTTGAAATGTCCTAAAATTTAAGAATTTTATAATCCTGGTATAAAAATGGGGAACAAATCGGGATCATAAGCAGTTCGATCCCGCGGTAAACTTATTTTTTGAAAAAAAATCGTGCTGGAGTTATTCACTGTGAGTCTTGACAATTATGCAATAAACATTTTTGATCCCCTGAAAACTTCCAAGTTTCCTTATATTTTAATGGAGCTATCATCAGCTAAAAGTACTGGATGTGTGAAAGGTTCCTTTTGAGAAGTCGATACTAGATGAGCCAGTCAATACGTGACAACGCGATGTGTTTTCAGTCATTGAGGGGTGAGTGCGCTATGTCCTCTATCCGAAAGCTATTCACACCACTGATCAACCACCCATGTCTAAACGGTCAAGTGTTCAAACAGTGGAGATACTGTCGCGAGTTTGAAACCCTCACTTCCGTAAGGTGAGCGCTGCGGATAATTCCCAGCTGTGATGAGACATATGCACAGTGCATCTTGGCTTTTAGGCGCAGAAGGTCTCCACGGATAGGACTAAATATCTGTTGTCAGACATTACACACCCATGTGTCATTTACTAACTATGAAGAGGGATGTCTCAAACGTAAGAAGTGCCGATATATCCTAAAGTGAGTCATGTTTTCGGTGAAATTCATAGTTTCAAACGTATGGCCAGGTTTCGCCTACAGTAGCATCCGTTGTTGGAGGAATAAACTCGGACTAAATCTCAAAGTACTGGAAATCTGGTATTACGACTACTATGGTATGCAGCGGAAGTACTTTTGAAATCGAGTGGCGGCAGCCTGGCTTAAGGGCGAAGACGGCATTGGTCCCCTATCGTTAGCAGATATCCAGTTTGGTTTGTGGCATCGCGTTTTCTAAGAGGAATTCAACAGAGTCCACCCACTACACTCAGACTAACTGGACGTAAAGATAGTACGCAGCTGAACTGCTGAGGCGGCGATACCTGAGAACGTGAATGCCACCCACATCATCAGATAAAATGTTTGGGTGGGGGTATGGCGAAATCAAACACAACGTCAGGAATATCATGGATGGCATTTCCAAGGTGTAGTTCAGTCAGATTGATTTACGTAGATATGGAATACACTACTGAGGTAAGACACTTTCGAATGCGTGTCATTAGCGGTTTTCGCCGTTGCTGCATACTTGCCGGTTTTTATGGACAAATCAGAGAGACTACTGTGCTTTCATGGATGGCAGAGTAGCCAAAATTATGACCAAGTTGATTAAATGTCACATACCTTAATTGTGTGCAAATATGATATCAGAACCACCATGGCCACACCAGCTTTTTTTGTCATGGTAAATGAGATATAACTGGTATGAGGTTGGCAAGTTTTGTGCAATCGAACACAATAGCATTCTGTAGTGAAGACGTGAGAGAATGTGGTAGTAGCTGAATTACTTTCTATGTTTGTACTTATTCAATCATGAAAAGGTTATTGTGGTGGGCTAACTCTCCCTCAGTAACCTAGCCATATGGTTGATTCACTGTGCTTCACATGCAGGGAGACTGGACTTATGTACGTAATTAGTAAACGTTATCGGTTCTTTTCTGTCTTTTAGTCGTGATCTTTTCCATTCAGAAACATACAAACTTTGAGCTTGCTTCTGTTGATGTGGGGAAAAAGCAAAGAAACACACAAAAAAACTGCTCACAAGTTTGCTAAAATCTCTTTGACAGTCCAGCACCGGTTTTGCCCTTCTTGGCTCTCATCAAGTTGGCGCAGTCCGTGGGTTTCCGTTGACCTTATGTTCAGTCTGAACCCAAATTTGGCCTGGTTTCAACAAGTACAGTCATTAGTGATATCTGGAATGGACTACCAACTGAAACTTGAGGCGGTCTTTGTGCAACAGAACATCATAAACGGGAGATTGACTTCAGTCTCCCATGAGAAATGAAATACACGAGACATTTTTAGTGCATATAGCGTGAAAGAAGTTATAATGCCAGAAGGATACTGAGAGAAAACTGTTTTACCATGGCACCCAACGCGATATTTGTTTGACTGCTTTGTGATGAATGACGTCAACCCTATAGGTAGAGATGTATGAGTTGGGGAAAAGACAAAGTTATCTGGATAACATTCCTCCTTGGGCAGTCTCTAACGAGTCTTCTACGGTGGCTCAGAAAAATTTGCTCGAGTGGATGGAGCCACGTCAGCATTCGAAGACAACCTCCGCGACTTTACTATACATATATGGGGCACATCTGATGCTACTTTATTCGTCTATTGCTGTGGACAGCAAGCAGAATAAATTTTGATCGAGCCAATTTATTTCCAAACGAAAAAAATGATATTTCAACCTTTCCCGAGTACTGTTCAACGAACCAGCTTGTTAGCCTCTGGTCGGAGAACAAGCATTCCACTTATTTAATTTTTCACTTCCTGAGTTACCGAACAAAAGCCAAACCACGAGTCAGGCCTACTAAAATGTGACATTTTAACGAAGAAATATGATAATTAAAATGTGAGCCAAGGTTGTAAATTCCTAAGTAGTCATTTATGGGAGAACACAGTATCTAATTGATTTTTGTCACGCAGTGCGGAGTTATGTAAAGCATTTCATTTGAAACCTTTAAAGCAAAGCATCCATAAAATAGAATTTGAGTGCCTCAGAATGGCATGTTTTGGTGTACGTACTTCTTACAAATCACTGCATTGCATTGCTTTATATCCGATGAGACATCAGCCGTATTTTCGCAAAGTATTCTCATTCTAGAGAAATGAGCAGAACAGAACAGTGTATCTGAGGAGATATTCAGTGTTACTATCCAGTTGGAGGCTGTTCAAAACCACAGAAGCCTGCCAGTTTGGATCATTTTATCTTGCTCCTAGCTATTATTTCTGTGTGAGTGCTGGACGTGTACCTCAGACAGAAAATTGTATGGGAACAAGCCCTACTGCACGGTGGTTAGTCAGTTACGTAAGCGAAACGCATACGCGTATGCATATATATGTATACCATCACTAAAATCATATTCAAAAAAGTCCAAGAATGTGCAAAATTATTTTTAAGTGTTTGAGAAACACGATGAATGTCCGAGCGGTGGGGCTAAATTGCGACCTGACTCAACCTTGAAGAAATTTCAAGAACAAGGCATCCCGATGATTGAACGCAGGTGAGAAATTCGCAGTGATGAAAGAGGACCAAGAAGGAACACAGCCAATCGGATCTCAGCAAATTGTGGACGCGTATAGTTACACAAGATGGGACTCATTGGTCACTATATACTCATTCTAAGCCAACTCAAAGGCGTTGGTGAACTGCCTAGGTAAAGTTTTCGCGCTTGTACGATTACACGATGCGCTGGTAAGAGTTCTAATCCGAATGCCATCTTCCAGCTTCGCTATCGATGAATGGTGGGCAATGGTCTCTTTGGAATGTTACTATGTTCAACAGAACAACGGATGAATTCGACGGGCACCTTGATAAAAAGGATCTATGACAATTGCCATCAGAACTCTACGTGACCGTATTTACTTTGGTTCCATCACTACTGGAGGATTGTAACATTTATGCACACAAGCGACTCGCGGTTTGCATACTATGAACCGCGATCGAGCAGATCAACTCCCCTGAAAGGTGTATAACTTTTGAACGCAAGTAGACCACAAGTATATATATACATATATATACGTATATGTATGCTTTATCTGAATGCCTTCAAAATACGTTTTAATCATCATACTCGACTAACTTAGCTCTCAACAAAACTAATCTAACAGCAAAATATAGGCCTCAAAACAGTCGCTGTACTCATTCCTGACATGAATAAAAACGCGCAGCAAAGATGCCAACTTCTAATACCAGCAGACAAACAAAAAACGTTTTTCAGTCCGACACAGCATTTTTTTAAATGTTAGCATCACAGCACTTTGCTATGCTATACAGTGGTAAGAAATGTTTCATGGTAGTCGCATCAAAGTGAATTCCTGAGCAGTTAGCTTTTAAAAAAACATTTCTTTTAAGTAGCTTTAAACCATAACTGGGCGGCTGGGCCTACAGCGAATAACTTGTTAAGCGATAAGGCGGCTTTTGCGAAAACTGTCAAGCTTTTGTCGGTTCTTTTCCGTAATCAACGTGAACCGATTTGTGACAGCCACAAGTAACATGTACCGTTATTCAGAACTTCAAAAGTTTTGAAGCTCTTTAAAAAAAGGGTACTCAGAGAATACAAAACTGTCGTTGACTCTAGACAGCGTGGTAGTAGCAGAACGTGAGCCGTCATTTTTCGGAAGAATTCACATCCCGTGAGAAAATATAAAGCAAGCACGTTTCAGAAATCCAGAAAGCCGGGTAACGTCTCACAATACGCAATAGATGATGAACTGGAATCTCTCCGCGAATTACATTTTTCCGAAGTGAAATAAAGAAAGACGTTACTGACACAATCAAGACTCCATTGGGCACATCTTATCTTTTATTTTCTGCAAAGTGTGTGATAAAAAAAGACGGTTTGGAGAATAAAGAAACTCAACAAAGTTTTCGTTGAAAAGCGTCATTTAAAGAAACATTGAACACTAAATCATAACTGCAAAATTGCGACGATTCACCTTACATATGTGCTCATCAGTTGAGCTCGGCCAAAAAATATAACAATCAAGCTATTGGCCTCAAACATCTTTAGGGATTTTTTAAAATAAACACTATTGATTATTCTTATGAGGATAAAATATTGGCATAGTGCTTCTTGAAGATGGAATGACGGTCAAAACTTCAAAATAGCTCCTTCGTCTACACAGTAAGAACCATTTATGCCTCTCCGGACTGTGCCGACCAGACCGCAGTTTTATTCGTCATAACTCTCTTTCTATGTTATGACGTGACCAGTAGGCAGTAAGCAGACATATTTTTTCAAACGGCGGTTTCAATCTTGTTTCACTTCATTTATTAGCAGTGTGTTCAAATCTCAAGACAAATTGACTGAGGATGCGATCGTTTCATGTGTTCAAATGTCTAAACTCCAGTTTCAAACATCGGTCTGATTTCGGAAGTTGCAGAACATCAAACAACGGATCAGTGATGTCATCTTTAAATTTCAAACCTTTCGTCTATGTTTACAGCATACCTGACTTGAAAGTCGCTCTTTCTGACTTGTTCAGCGTGTAACACCCATCCAGTGCCTAGCTGCCATGCTACCGGGAGGTAACACGAGGGCTGGGATACCGCCAAGTTGCCCAAGCCTAGACAGGACTAGTCGAGAGGCAGAGGTCGGATTCAAACCACGAACCTTCGGGTAAGGAAGCTCAAACCCTAACCATTTAAGCTATCTCTCACCCTTTCTGAGTTTACTTTAGAGTAAAATGGAAACGCTTCAAACCGCTGGTTATTGCGCACACTGTCTTTGTAGTTCGTACTAGAGTCACCACCGTCAATTTTTTCGAAATCATTTTATACAGTGACATAAACTGGTTGGTGCAAAATTCCATTTTGTGACGATAACGGTTTCAAATTAATTGAGTCTGAAAACCGGACATTCGGTTCACCTGGCAAATGTTGAACAAGAACAATTAAAAAATTCCAGCCCATACCTGAGGAGCAAAACTGCGCAAATTGCGAAAGGAAAGATGAGATGCGGGGTAAACACAGATCATAGGTCTCCATTAAACCGAGCTTATGTCTCTCCCACACAGGCAACTTGTATAACAACAGAAAACCCTGAAACCGTTCAAAACCGTACCTCTACCTACACAGTTGTACTAGCGTTCTTTCTGTATCTGGACGGTGTGTTGCATTTACCAAGTTGCAGAAGACCCCCCGATGGCCCACTGATTACGACGGCGAATCTCAGCATTGGGCAGAGTAAAAATGCCTTATTATGGAGTAACCAAACAAAATTAGCAACACAAAAACTACGTTTGTGCAGAAAAAGACATTGATTTAGCTTTACTGCTATCTTTTGCACCCGCTTTTCGAAAGCACCATGCGAGGATGTCTACAGAGGAAGGCTTCAGATGAGTACCACGAGCAGACGAGGGAGATGTTAGTGACAGCTGTGAAAACGCGTCTGTATCTTGGGAATACATGCCTCTAAAAACATTATGTTTTAAGCGCTACGCGCTTGTCTGGCCGTGTGCACTAAAAGTCCAAAAAATGATCAGCCGCAGTAAATGTTTACTTTGAGACAGCTTTATTAAAATGTCCAAAGGTGCCTGGAAGAAAAACGGAGAACAGTTTTCGGTGTGGACAAATTAATGCACGGATGTTGGAAAAACCCTGATGCATAATACACAAAATAAACGGCAAATTCGGCCGTTCAAACAGTGAAAATTAACGATCAATATATTCTGTCCTCCGCGTACTGAATCTCGCGGATTATAAAATATGAAATATGCGACGTTCCTGCAGATTATGGATTCTCCGCATCACCTAAAAATTGTCTGTTAGATTAAAGTCGTTCGTGATACTGCCTGAGTAGGAACTTTTAACAAGAGGTCCAATCGGTCGACACATCCAGGGTAATTATAAGGTCGTCTTTTGAGGCTCCGGGCTAACGAGTTACCTTACTCAATCGCGAACATGTTTAATCTTTCAGACGTGAAAATTTAGATTTATTTACCATGCACTGGTAGAATAGTTTCAACCTGCTCGTCCCGCATTCACGAGTGCGCTTTTGAACCTCAACAAAGCCAACGATATGCACTGCTGACGAGTTCTAATGAGATGGAAAGTTGGGTCCAGTGCTTTCCCTCTTGGTATGGACTCATTGAAATGATTGTGCCAATGAAGGACTGTTTGAAAGTAACGTGAACGCTAACTCTTAAAATCCGCTAACGACGGACAACCGTACAAATCACCTCTGTCTACGAAAAAGGTAATTACTCTGAGCAAAGTGGTGATATTGGAAATGAATTCCTTTGCCAAATTAAACAAATATTGGTGACTGATTCAGATATGTAATAAACAGTTTGATATAAAACACAATCGGCGCGGAATAACGGCCTCTCCGTTCCCTTAGAACGCAGCACCAATATCACCTCCAACGGTGACGAAACATTTGCAAAAAATTTCAAGCTCCGTGACACTGTTGTGAGTAAACACTGAAGTGTCTTCAGAAGTTAGGCCTCTGCGTCCCCTAGTACATGTAAAATGAATAAACCCACGCAACGTTAGTTGGCATTTATTTTAGGATTTCAACTCTTTCTAAAAGAGACAAATTCTAGTAGATCTGAATTAAAACTTTGTGGAGCGTAATTAAGTTTAGAAGCATACAATATACGCAAGCAATTGTCGTAGGGGGCCTTTTCGTTCATAATTCATTTCATCTATAGGGGATAAAATCAAACTTGACCTAGACTGTGTCATCAAGCAAGAAGTAAACAGCAATGAAAGAACACATCAACCATTCTCCAGGAGTGAAAATCAGTATAAACTTTCAAGACGTAAGCTGGATCAATAAAACATATTTTTTGCGAATGCAAAAGAAGTGATGAAAATTTAACGGCATAGCATAAACATCAGAAGAGTAGGCTGAGGTCTGAGTGAAAATTCGATAGGCTGATTATCAAACACAAAGCTGCTCCTTCCAGCTGGGGATTAGTCACACTATTTGGAAAATGTTTAAGACCGATTGGGAAGTCATCGTTTCAGAGGGGTTTGGTAAACAATCAGTGGATTTACTGCTGGGCAACTTTTTGCTTTTGACAAAAGCTTCGTCAGGCCGAGTGAGTAAGTAGACATCCTGAGACGGGCTGGGTCTAAAAGTACAAAATCCAAGCAGAGTTAGATCCAATTAACTATCCCACCCACAAACCAGTTGTCCCAGCACCCTTGGACGAACACAGGTGAACGAAATCTGTGAGCGACCCCAAGAGGAAAAAGCAAGGACAAAAATTCCGGGTTCATCATAAAAACGAACCCACCCCCCTAACCAATCTATCGTAAATCTTAGTCATCCCCACTAATCAACACACAGGAACATCAGACTGAACACCCAGCACTGATCAAGTCACTAGTCATAAGGAAACTCACGGACTGGTTCCCTAACTGCCTCAAAACTCAATCAANCAGCTCAAGTCAAGTCACTGGTCATAAGGAAACTCACGGACTGGTTCCCTAACTGCCTCAAAACTCAATCAACTTACCTACTTACTCACTTGGCCAGACGAAGCTTTTGTGTCAAAAGCGAAACGTTTCCCAGCAATAAATCCACCGATTGTTTAAGAAACCCCTCTGAAATTATTGAGGTTGACGTGGAGGAGCGTGAGGTGGTTAAGTGTTTTGCCGAGTTGCGGTTAGTCCGTTAAGTTTGTGAACGGAAAATCTAAACATCAAATTCTGTTTCCAGACGTAATGTGAAAATTTATAAAAAAAAACGGTTGGTCCATGTTTCAAGAAGCCTTTGCTCAACGTGTGCAGGTATACACTAGACAGAACTGAACTTTTGATAACGCCCATGAGCTTTTCGGCGAATGATGTCACTATTGGCTTGGATTTTTATGAAACCACCGGGCTGTACTGATTTGCAGACTGTAAACTGTAATCCAAAATTCTCCAATATCTTGCGGTGGGTAAATTCCGCAATACGATGAGACGAATGCATGATGTTTGGCCTTACCTACTGTTGGCTGATCACTGAAATGCAATAATTACATTGCCAGCGAATGTCAGCACACAGCGAGGCAATATCAACAAAAGGGAATTTCTTGGGCCAGAGAGACGAATTTGGGAGCAACCGCAAGCTTTCATCAACACGTGCAACATAGTCCTGACGTCTGGCGCGCGACGGTTGGCAATCAATTCCACATTCCAACACTGTTCATAGCCTTTTAAGTGGATGCGAATGACCAAAATTATGTGTTAGAAACTAATCTAATTGCTCCTTCGATACTTGTCCCATTGAATTTTTCTGCTACAAGTGGTCAGTATGATAGACGTAAGGCAGCAGCGCCGGTGTACAGATTAAAACAGCTGATCCTTTCGGACAGGCCACTCTCGGTAGAAATCACCCGGCAGAATAGCTAACCCTTCTTTGGTCCTTGAACGCTTTAAAAGATTTCGAGGTCATGGACTGATCACGTCTCAGTCTGAACTATGGATCGATTCTCGAGGAATATTCAGTCAGATTCCTTCTCAGCAGACGCAGCAATACTGAACTTGTTCTCTAGGCAGTTGTCGGTGTTCATGAATCAGGTTGATCGCAATTCGATTAAACTTTTTAGATCCGGAAATAAACGCTTATTCGGTTGTGTGGTACACGAAAAATAAATCTACGGCCACAAGAATTATTTGTTAAGCCAGTAGCTTTACTGCTCATTTGTTTATTTGGTACCTTCTGGACAGCAGTTGTGATGGAATTTGAGACTTTCTACAGTTAGGTTCATGTATTTCCCTGATGGATGGCATAAGTGCACTTCACGCCATCCTTTATCTCCAACTTATTGTTTCCTGCCCCAGTTCTTTTATTATCACGTTTTGTGCTCTTTTTGGTAGCTAGGTGGGTGACGTTTGTCAGTTTTCGTTCGGGGAATCCTCAGAATTGACTGATCCTAAGCAGTATGTGTCTCATAAACTGCAGACTGAGACAAATTGCATACAGTAACATCCATCTTCATTTAACTCTGAATATAGTGTCAAGTCCTTTGCAACTGCTGGGTACTAGCCGATTCCAGTGGAATATATCATGTTTGAGCCCTCCGTTTGGGAAGTCAATCTTCTGAAGCTTGATATATCTACGTGAAACGTTATCCTTGTAGTGCATGAAACACCTATTAATTTCATTTTATGAGAGTTATCAAAACGTTTTGAACGTGTGCTTTTTTATTCAAACTTATGAAATGATTCTAATTTAAGAGGACCTGTTGTTTCGTGGGTGGCCGTCTGTCGGTTATGCCCAAACTGAGATTAAGAAGAAGGCAGAGAACCCGTGACACCGGTGTGTTGTCAGGACAAACACACAGAGCTTCTGTGTAAATAGATAGGATGGCTAAAAGGCGTTCTTTTCGGTCACTGAAGACGTTCCTGTCGTAAACAGTTTCACACCCACTCAGCTGGTTGTATCCTCCCAAGTGGTGCTTGGTATGCTCCGCCCCTACTATCCGGAACGTGTTGCACCGGTGATGAGTTGCCTTAGTCGTACCCCATATCATCAGTTGCTACCGCTAACAATCACTCACACAAACCACTGCCGCACTTCTTATGACTGGTCAGTAGGCCCTTTGCCGAAGTAACCCGTAAGAATTGAAATACCTTGTGTGTGCCATGTCGTGGCATTCCACGATCAGCTTCCATATAACGACGCAAGATATTAATGGCAGTATGACATCCAAATGTTTGATCTTTCGAAGCGCTCCTAGAATGTATTTAATTCTGTGTCTCCATCTGTGTTCCGTCTTCTTCCGTCACACGAGGCTAATGCAACCTTTTGTAGTGAGAGATCATAGCTCCGTTGTCGCACCAAACTTCCAAGATTCAGTTCGACGACGACGCTACTGACGCCTCGGTTCTTCCCCTGCAGGCATCGCGTCGTACTCTCGTAACTAGAGTGCCCAGTGCGCTAGCCTTTCGAGAGGACCTGTGGTTGTCCCAGTCTATTCCAGAGGATTGTGACTGGTCTCAAAGTTAAACCATTTTCCAAACAAGTATGGCCTCCACTTATCGAGGTCCCAGACGAACGCTAAACATGCGTTCTCAGTGTTTGGCTACTTCTACCGGCAATAAGTCAGGAGCCGACTGGCATATTCAATTAACATCTCTCTGGTGTATGACTGCGCAAATACCCCATTCACCAGCGTCCGCTGTAACAGTAAGTGTCTTCCTCATCCTGGGCAGTTTGAGGGTCAGTTGCGGACCCAGCATCCGGGATTTCACATGATCGAAAGCCTCATCCGCCTTTCTTGTTTATTTCAGCTTTAGATTTCGAAGCAACTGGCGGTATAGTGGGGAATCAGTTGTGTTAAAATCCTTGACAAACCGGCCACAGTTTGCTACTTGTCCGAGATAATTCCGTAAGTATCACTTGGATTTAAAGACTGTACAGTCCTGAATCTTTTTCAGCTTTTCCGGTGGTTGGTTAACCTGTCTTTGACCCAGTTTATATCCGAGCAGTCACCAACTTTTGAGCGAACTGCATATTGGTTTCGTCTTCCACAGACCAGCTTTTCGAATGTTCTTCAGTACGGCTTTCAATTGAACTGCATGCTCTGGTTTCAATTGGCAACATGCTGTAGTCCCTTAATTAAAGGAGGCCTCGAACGCCGGAAAGTAAACGGCACCTGCGACCAACCAAAAAATCATTCGTCTAAATTTATGTTGTGCGTCTCCAACCATGAACTCCGGTCCTCTGACTCGAAAGCCAGTTGCCAGTACCCCGAAAGCCGGTCGAACACTGAAATATTGGGTAACATTCAAGGCTTACTGAGCCATGTTTGTCATCAGTTTACCCCTATTTAATCCCAACACAGATTCTGCTCTCTTGAGGAAATCTATCACTATCAGGATGGTCAGATTCCTGAAAGCACTTTAGAACCGCCCGGAACCTACTGCTCCACCAAAAACTCAACAGGAAAGCCGGTAAGAATCCAGGCCAGTCAATCATTCGATCAATTCAGCAAAACCTGATGAGTGTTCTTGCGCGCCACAGAAGCACGACCGAATGTGATCAGCGTTCAGGCTTTTCACAGAGGCACGATCGATGTTGATGGGTGATCACTAACGCCTATCAGATAGCCTGGATCAATGTCAGAAAGTCCCTTTTAAATAGCGTGGGGCCGTTGTAACTTTTGCTCTCGCACTCGCACGCACTCACGCTCTCGCACCCGCTTTGTTGGAATATAGCTATTGTGTTCCCTTCTGTGAGTTTTTTCTCTCCGACACTAGGCACTGGAGCGGGTCAGCAGCAGATACCACAGATTGGCAAATCAGCAGATATAACAATTACTAAAATTGTCTCATTTTTGTCTGAGCTGATCAAGGAGTCGTATTGCACCGACCTGTTTCCTAAATGCATGGTATTCCTCAATGGTATTCCGTCAATTATCAGTCTGTATCCAACCACTGCCTTCAGGACTAGTGCACCAGGTTTGCATTCATCCTCGTTCCCTCTGTTGGTCAGTGAACCTGTATCGATTAAGCACAGCTTTTTCTTCTCGTTTTTCTCAGCAATGACCTGTTTGGTAACCTGCGACAAAGCACTAATTGCAACCCACCGGGGAAAAGAAGAGTGATGCAAAGAATTTCTACTGACAGGCAACACTGATTCTTCCAGTGTCCAGGCATGCAACCGTTGTATCACAGGCTGGTTCGAAACTGCCTTCGCGACTTTATCTTCGTGGCGGCAAGCTGTTCGGTTATTCGGTCCACTGGGGTCCACAGGTTCTCCACTGGTGAATCATCCCAAGTCCCCTACGACTGCAAAGTGCCACCTCGGCTCATTCCTGTGCCTGATGCGCCAGCTCCTCCACTCTCAACTGGCTGGCTAAACGGCACGTTACCTTTGCCGCATTTAGACGACTTTGTCTGAGGAATTCGCTTCACTGTGCGGTAGCCTTTAATTAGTCGCTTTTGTCCGCATCTAAGTTATCCCTAAAAAGAACTCATTATGCTAGCTCTGGAACAAAGCGCTTTGCCGAAAAGTTGGAAATATTTGCTAAAAGAGTCAAATTGTGCAACAAGATCTCAATCATAATAGAAATACACAAGCTGCACCCATTTCGGTTCTTTGTCCTATGTGGTATCAAGGAGCGTTTCAAGTCGTCAGAAGTGATGTAAATTGAACGCCCGAGCATTGAAATCGCTAGCCCTGCAGCTGTGATTTATTGAAAGATTTAATATGGTTATGCATAGATGATTTTTTGTGCACAGTTGTTCTGAATCAGCTCAATAGTCTCAAACTTTTACTGCGATTTTCACAACCTTTGTTTCATATCAGAATCATACTACAAGCCTCTATTCTAAGGTATCTTATTCAGTACCAGTTTGTCTGCTTCCTGTTGGCCCACAGACCTTTTTAAATATCAACAATTTAAAAACTGGCAAAACAAATTGGCGGTGAATTCATCCAAAGATGCAGAGCTTTGTGAATTTTATTACGTTTTCAGATATTTTTGAGCATGATGGTGCGAGCAGACCATAGATTCCATAAACTTTCTATTAATTTGTCACAGTACTCTGTTCGGGTTCCAGTGGATGATCGAACTGATCAAGCAAGACGCAGTTCAATCTCGAGATGGTTCTGCATCAGCGCGCCATTTGATGGAGGATGCACCAAACGCGACCAAGAATAAGGGGATTTTGTGAACCTCCAGGAGGGTAGAAACAACAATTTCGGAATTTTGTTTCCTTTGCATTCACTCGATTCTACTGCTTACGTATTTTTCACGAAACTGTTCACTATGAAAAACTTTTCCGCGCAGTTATTCAGTGTTGCGGAAACTCGAGTTCCATATGATTTAGGTGACAGCTCTGACGAAAATAATCTGCAACTCAGGCTTATCTGTTCCAGAACTTAATACAAACAAGTTGATGTGTATTGTGAATTTGGAATTATCGATGGTATATTGCTGCTTCGCCAAGTTTGTGTCTTTGCCTGGAGATCAAAATGAGTCAACCTTCAGACATACGCTAGTGTGGAATGTGTTGAAAAAATTCTTCCTGGTCTGCTATATCCAGTCGGTATGACGGATCAACGTTACTTCCTAAACTTCGTCAGAAAATGCGCTCGTTAACTGTTGTGGTGAATCATCTGAAAGAGGAAGCGGCAGATCTCTGTGTTCATACATTACTGGTGCTCGCGCAGCTGATTTGTGCGGTCGCAAATGATGGATTTTTTCGTCCTACGTCTAGAACCGAATCTCAAAATGATTGAAACATCAGCAGCTAGCATCAGAGAAGCAAATAATCCGTTGGCGTCTTTCCGAAAAATTTAAAAAATTGACATCTGTCAGCATCACTTCTGGCGAAGTTTGATTTGTGCAAGCTTTGCCGTTAAGCAACTAAACTACGACCAGCTGCCCTCAAACGCGACTGAAGTTTTCTCGTCTGGTAGTGTGCAACGGCTACAGCGTTCTCAGGCTCACAGGCTTTAATAATTTTCCCACAAACTGCTGGTTTGTAGTCTTCGCAACATATTACTCCACCGTCAACGGACGTCACTTCGTTGAGGTCCCTTGAATCGCTACAAGTCAAATTCGATCAGTGTCGAGAATTCATTTAGTGAACTTCTTATCTCATCTCCCCTCCGTCAGACAGATTCCCTGAAATTCTCAAACGGCATAACCACCCATTTTGTTTGATTAGGCATAGTACATAATCTCCAATGCGCAGTTATATAATAAATAAAATGAGGGATTAGCGAATATACACTCATTTGCAAACTAATTTGGTTTTTCGAGAGACTCACCTGGAACCCAGCTGAATCTCTCGTTTGTGATTTTCTCAGGCAATTGAATATGCCGCACCAGGCCACCTCATGTTTTAGTCGCTACGATATTCGAAATATTGCGATACATGTATATCTTTGTAATGCACTACTCATAAGGTTGCTGAAAATCCATCAACAGCCCACGACCGGTTTCGCCCTTTTTGGGCAATTTGCTTTCAAGTAGAACAGAAGGTTGACGGAAACCCGGGGACTGCGCCTAACTGATGAGCCCCAAGAAGGGCGAAACCGGTCGTGGGCTGTCGACGGATTTTCAGCAAGCTTATGAGTAGTACATTACAAAAGTGAGGGATGGATTTTCCTGCCCTACGTTATGACTCCCATTATTACGTCCAGATATAACAAAGCCGGTTGTTGGGTACCTCTAGAATCTTGCATCTGCCTTGTGTGTTTTGTGAGAGTTCTTCACAACATGGCTTCTTACGCACCAAACTCTGGTGTTCTGTTATTTGTTGCTTCAAATGTCCGAGTTTTTAAGGAATGACATTTTCAGGTGGGTGACACTGGTGAAGTTGTTGGTGATGTTCACGAACAAATAGACTTGTGATGGGGTTACGTGTAAAAGTGCCGCAGTTGAATGAATTTGAAGACCACGCAGATACGGTAAAAACCATCTTTAGGATCAAATTTAGCCAATTTCACACTCAAAAGGTGATTATTGGTTTAGCAATTTTAACTGGTATGCCTGTTGAGCATTACGGTGGATAACACCAAATAAAATAGGCGCAATAAGTGTACAAAAAATCCGAAATGACTGTAACAATATCCCTGGGCATTTCACCTTCGTTCTCACTTAAGACGTTAGCTGCGTTGCATTGTGCAACAAAATTCTTATATTGTCATCACACAATCTTAGAAACCTAAGGAATATGCAGTTTGCTTCTTTTATGGCTGATACATCAAGATGATACTATCTCGCTTATCCGTTTGCGCTTGCTCGCAGGTACGAATAGTCGACAGCAATCATTATATACACGAAGTGAACTTCCTACTGAGGCACGCGGGCTTAGTGGTGTAAACTTTTCCGTCATTCGATGCAGAAGATACGCATAATCGTGGGAAGTACCCACGAAATCACATAGCCTGTGCCAGTTGTTTAGAAACGCTGTTTAAAGACACATCTTTATTGTCTAACAGAAACTCCTGTATGTTAGAGTAAGCTACATTTAATACCACAGAGTTGGTGGTACGTAGTTGGTTTATATTTGATCACCCTGACCACGTATAACTTGGTGATATTCACTGAATATATAGGTGTAGCCACATAAAAGAATAAATTAGTGTGTCAAACAGAGAAGCGTGAAGCTCTTACACCGTCGTTAACCACTTGTACAAGAAAGTTCTATTTATCTATATTAAGAGCGATTAATTCAACTTCAACTTTCCTGGTACAGAAATTAGTGTTGGACAGTAAAATGTCACGCGTGGAACTAGTTCATCTTTGTGAATTCGGGGTGAATCCATGCAGCTGATCGACTGATTTCCTTGTTCGTTAATGCCAAGATTTTCTCCGGCACACAATTCTCCAAAGAAGTCACTTACTTGGAGAATCCAAGGTAGTATTTATAATTTACTGCATCGTATTCTGAAGGGGAGCATCCTGTGTAGAAGACAAATAAATACGTAGTAAATTTTGCCGACTTCTTTGGAGAGTATGCTTGTGTGTTGGTAATCTCAGGACTATGGGAAATTGAGTTCAAATCCTATGATATACAGTGACCAGGCCACTACGGTTATCCAGACAAATTTGAGCTGTACTCTATCCGGTGTGCACTCAGCACACGCAAACTTTCTGTCCCTACTAGCTAGAAGAAAATCAGTGTTCATCTTCTACAGAGTAGTTTTATTTATTTTCCTTCAAAAATGGTAGAAAAGTACTAGAAAGTGCTGTAGGATAATTATATAGCATTGTGTCGTTTATAATGGCTGAACCTATCAGGCACAAGTTTGTTGCAGCACTCTTGCACTGCGGAAGATTTTAGGGGATACCGTCTAGTTTGACTACCAGAGCGCCTAGACGAACGAACAAACAAAACATTGTGAAACGTCATTCAAGCAAAAAGCCCAAAGGCATTCAGTGTGTTGCATCATAGATTGTGGTGTTGTGCATACGTGCGCTGGAGGTGCCATTTCCTTAGGTTGAGACTGAAATGTCAGTTTACTTGTAGCCTCCGTGACCCGACATTGTGAGGTGATCATTTGGGCTGCAAGACATCTCGGGTTATACACTGTGTCGTCACAGTTCCCTGGCCCATTCAGATACGTAGATTTTAACGGGAAATGCACGCCGCACCATGGTCATACTCAAAATGCGACTGCCAAATCCTCCGGTTCTTACTTACACAGTAGTTTGTTCTTGCAGAAGGCCAGAAGTGTCTCATCTGTCGCCTAATTTTAATCTATCAATTAGCAAATTATGAATGCAACCACAAAAGTACAGCTTCCTTTGTAGAAGCTCACCACTCACATGGGGGACCGGACCCTTGGTTTAAGCCAGTTCTCTGTGCCATTCTCAGCGTTTGGGAATTGTTGTGGATGATGATTTTGTAGATCGCATTCTACTGCGTGTTGAAGGTATAGGATTTCCATCGTATACTTGGGCTTCATTCTTGTTTGTTTCGCTGAATGTTATTGGGAAATATGCTCCACAGGCAACGAAAATGGACTGGTAACGTTTTCCTACCCAGTGTTCGATTAATATAAGTAAGCATATTGTGGAATGGTATTGACTTACTGAAAGTTGTTGCGGGTGATCAAGAAACAGACCAGACATGACTCTGTCCTATATGTGAAGTCAATCTATGCTGAAGAGCCAAAGACCATAGATTGATTAAACTTGGTAGAATTCCAATATCCACCCACACTACCAACATTCTAACAGCCTGACTGATTTGTTTTGTGGTAGGCTATGCTTTCGAAATGATCGACTGGATTAGTTGTTCCATTTAGAGCTTCCTTCTCTACAAAGGTTCGTTGGGATTACATAGAGGGCTGATTCAAAAACACAGTCTCAAAATAACACTGTATCCATTAGCGCATTTTAATCAAACTCAAAATTGTGCAGTGCCTGAGATTTGTGATGTTCTCAGAATACACTGAGTACAAAGGGAGAAGTGAGAAAGAAGTACTAAAACTATACCAGACTTTCATTGAATCAAGTCTTTGAACAGGAGTAAAGTGGATGTTTGTTTTCACAGTTTCGAAGTTCACATCCCCTAAATTTTCTTGTGAAACGTGACTGTACAACTCAAATCAAGTTTTGACTAAATTATAGATTAGATAAACGGAACATCAGCGGAAAGGAATCACACCAAAAACCGTCAAATGCCTTATTCATTGAAGAGTAATCTGAAAGTGCCGAGCACAGCTTAATCTGTCGAAATCGAGCAAGCCGAACTGGACAGTTTGCAAGTTTCCCAACAATTTATTCACAGAGTACGCTGGCATCAAATGATTCCTGCTCGTCTGCACGCACAATACTCATCGTATTCTTACCTACACTACAACCACGACTCATATAAAAGCACTTTTTCAGTGTCATCAGAAGGACAATGTGGTAATCATAGAGGATGTGCAGTCTATTCGCGAATAAATAGCTTCCTTTTAAATGTTCCTGGCCAGTTTTCCCGCGTCCCCCTCGAATTTAAAATACAGTTGGAGTATAACCAAAATGACTGCGAAAGCGGGATTGCAAAGTCTTTCCCAGGCGTGACCGAGGAAATTGTATCAACAGCATCATCTTGCGACGGGAATTCCATGTGGGCCTCCTGGAACTCCGAGAACCCACACAAAGCAACAAATCAAACAGTCGTATGAGCGACACATCCAGTTAAGATTCCGGTTATTACCCTTGAAAGTCGATTTGCCAGTATGTAATTGAGTGTGTTTGTCGAATTTGCTCAAAGGTTTGCTCACCAGCATTTATGAGCAATTTGAAGATTCGAAAAACCATCATTTTCCTTGCTATCACGTGAAACTCAAAACAATTGCACAGAAAAAAGAACTCCAACCTAGGACTGGCCATCAGTTTCCTTGCTATCACGAGAAACCCAAAACAGCTGGACAGAAAGATGAACTTCAATCAAGGACTAGAATTGTGTGATTAATTTTCCTCCGCATGGTAGGCGGTGTTCATAAGTTTGAAAACTCTGTTGGCTTGTGTAGGCGGTGTTCATAAGTTTGAAAACTCCATTGGCTTGTGTATGCTTTCACTTTAGTCAAAATCATCCCGTACTCTTTCAGAAAATAAATGGTCCACTGGGATGTCGTCATAACGGATACGTGTCTAGGATAGCCCTGATCACGACACAAAAGTAAAATAGAGTGCGTATCATGCAAGCACACCATTCTTCTTTACAAGGCTGGTTAGCGCATTTTAAAAATTAATTGGGTAGTAGCAATGTGATGGTTTCAAAGTTTAGAGTTTTAGTGAAGCATGTAGGAAATTTCCGCAGCAAGCAACGAATTGGAAAACCTTCTATCCCAAAGACAAGCGCGGATGCAACCTATTTTATAACCAACCATTCACTTTACAGTTCATTAAACGAAAGAACTCAGTAGGTTCGGACCCTATAACGGCAAATCCTACTAGTGAGAAAACATGAAAAAGGTAGATTGCTTTGCTCAGGTTCTTCATGGTACAATTTGAGTGCCCTTGTTCCTGGGCTTTATAGGTGAACGGCCACTGAAAATATAGAACAGAGCTGTGGATGCGTGGTTTACTGGAACTAAATTCCACTGTGTCTGGTGCTGCGCACAATAGCAATGTCAACTCGGACACTCGAACAAAAAGACTGTTATACTCTTAAAAGAGATGATTAAGGCAATTAGAACTATAATAATGGCCGTAGTAAACCACGCATAAGGCTACGAAAAACGTCATAAACGAGAAATCTGGCCGGGTTTTAGGCACCTACCCCATAATGGCTTACAAATGTGTGTATTTCGTATTAATAGTCCTTACACGAACGGATGTGACTTGTGAAGCTGTATGTATGCGTTCAAGAAGTACTCAACTTAGAAAAAGCAGTCTTTTTACAGCTGGATTACTAAAAGCACCTCCAAGTGTTCTTTATTTGATCATGATTGTTGATCATCTAGTTATATCGTACCAATGAATGTAAATCATTCAGCTATAGAACTCTTTGGGTGCCTAACTACCATGCTACCAGAAAGAAGCGGGAGGGCTGAAATACTGCCAGCTTAATCAAGCCTAGACAGGAGAAGTCGGGAGGGAGAGGTCGGGTTTTAACGGTGAACCTTCTGGTCAGTATATTCTCGCCCCACCCACTTGAGCCATCTTACATTACCAAAGAAGTAATTATGCCCGTTTCTTCTGTCTGGTGTTGTTATGTAAGTCAAGAGCAAACATGAGTCCGGTTTATGCTACATGTATGCCGTTACAAACTCGTCTGGATAAGTAACTCCGATCAGGACAGTACATTTCGTTTTCGCACATCAGAAAGATAGTGTACACATGACCGATTTCTCGCAAAGCCTTCACAGTGTGTGATTCACATTCTTACTCCACTATAGCGGTTTGCGCTTGTCAGATGACACATTTTCATGAAGGCATTCACTTTACTTACTAGTAAAAATCACCCCCATTGTTCTTCAATAATACAACAAACCTTTTCAAAACTATAACGAAATAAGTGCCTTTTGTAAGGACGACGGTTCATTACGCGGGCAATAAACCAAAGTCTCATTTGTGCAATCAGATAGGACTCCAAAATACTTTTGTCCTACATTTTGCCCGCGATTTACAAGTACCCTTTTCATTTACAAGTGATATTCGGTGCAGTCTTAGAGACGCGTTCACCCACGGCGCAGCAACAACAATCGAAAATTTTATTACCATTGATGAAGAGCACTCTACTCTCCCCCCCCCTATCCTTGCTGACCTTCATGTGAATACACACCAAATTTCGCATCTACTCGGTTCAGTTAATGGACAGTTTGCTGTGTGCACAAAATCTATCGGTGAAAAAATTATTTTCAAGAAATGTATCAGAACAAGCGACATTACGAATCTTTTCTACACGCCTCAGGAGTACTTCAGGGGACCAGAACTGAAGATCTGGCTGTGTTTGCAGCTAGGCCATGGTGCTGTTGATGAGTCGTCCTATCTTAGGATATAACTAACGCGTGTCGGATACTTGGGAGAGCCGCATAGAAACACTCACAACTTTTCAAGATCCGTAAACAGTTCGCCTCATCTTTGATGATCACGGTACAGCTCTGAGTAGCTGAGCTCTTTTTCAGATTAATCAAAAATCAGTTTTTCATCTCCCAACTTGAATTCTAATTCACGAATGAATTGTGCTAACTTTAATGAAATTAACTACACAGTAAAATTTCTGCTGCCAATCGGAAATGTAACATCCCCTTTTGTTCTTCATGAAATTGGACCCAAAGAAAAACTCATACGGATACTAGAGCTGAAGACCCTTGGAAAAAAGAGATTTTAGGGTTTTCCGTGACAATGTAATTATGTAAAACGCGGTAAAGCGCTTAACGCATATGAGGTGGTTTGCCTCTAGAACACCCTGGTTCAGTTCAAAGTTCCGGTAGCCTCACGAATACTTTGTTCTGGTACCCTGTATATAAGCTGCCAGTTGATACATACTTAAACTGATGACGTGGTTTTTTTAAAATACGTAATTTCTCACACTTTTAGAGCTGGATTTTATCGGGGAGGAGAGTCTGATGGGAAAATTCTAGGTCGATTTCTTTCCGGTAGTTATATGTGTTGAGAGTGTCAAGGCTACAAACGGCATTATTACCAATTCGTCCGATAATTACCTCAGAGCTGCAAGTGCACACTAAGTCTGTGCAGTGAACTTTGGTGGCACGAGTCTAACTGGTACAAGGTAGCCTGTAAGTTCAAAGTGCCTGTTGTTCGCTCGTGTTCACAAAATTCAGTCCCACCCCTTCAGTGTGCGGATATGGTTTAATTCTTCCGCCATCCCGAGGGGAAACACGTGCTGTCCAATTTACCCCTGTTCTCCAATCTGATGGCGAATCTAAAACAGTGTAATTGGTACTGAATTCGTAATCGGAGTGGTTCGATACTGTTGCTTTGTGCGAGATATGAGGGGACATCGAAGACTCAACGCATTTATTGACTTTCGCTCTGAACGCGTATGTCAAGCTAGTTCCTAAGCAGATCGCATCAGATAATCATAGTGACCGTTCGTCTACAACTTCCCAGTTTCGAATCCAATGAAAAATTATTTGACGATTGCATCTTTTATTGGTATCATCCAGTCACGGAACGCTATCACAGTTTTTTCACCGAATTCTTCACTGTCAGTCTTTCTTAGTTGAGGCCAATCTGTTATTTCGAGGGCAAAGGATTGGCCTCTGAATGGATGAGTTTGGCGATCTGGAAAACATTACCTGACAAGCCTGACCTTACAAGCGGTTGGGCAAGGAAACAATGGAGGTGGCTGCGAATGACAGAGTGACCTCCGGCTGTTGCTCTCTAAAGCACGCGCTGTCAATGTTCCAGAAAGCCCGACATCTGATACAAATTTGTAAGTTCCAACAAGCTAATTAATCAAGTTGTATTCATTCTGAACTCTGATGGCAAGTTCAAAACCATGCATCATTAGATAGAAATGTCAGTTTATTAGACACCATACTCGTACACTTGTACAAAAATAGTAATCAGTCAGTATTTATCTTGTTGTTTATGTACCCTGTTACCGTGTTAGTTATCCTATTATTGAACAACACAGTGTGATAACCTGAATTAGGAAAGTTTTTTAATTTCCCTGCAGTTAGTACCGCGTTTTTCGCATAAGAGACTTTTTCGGTTTTGGCCATTATTCCACGGAATAAATCTACAACAGCGCCATGCTTGATGCCGATCGCACTGTGAGGCTCATTCACTGCGTCCGGAGCCTTTACACAGACAAGAACAGAGAGGAAAACCGAAACAATTAAAAGGGAATACTTTCTATCACACTCGCCCACGCAGGTTAGAACAATCAGGTTTAGCGAAGGCACCTGAATTTAGCAAAGATAGCGGTTTGCTGCATGCTTGTAATCTGTTTCAAGCCTTCGGAATATCAGTGTGAGATACTATTCCAGAACCGGGTTGTCAAGTACAGTATCTATTCTCAGGAATATAAGGCAGCAAAAACATACTCGAAGGACTAGAGGCATCCTCTACTGAGGGGTGACAAATTTCACGCATAAGATACGTACGAAAGATCGTCATTCTCTGAACAAACCACTGGTTCTAGTGCAAGTTATTCAAATATTTTATTAGGATATCCAAAGTAGTACTCCATTTTAAAGACGTATCGTATGGTGAAGCACGGGATCCGTTTAAACTCACCAAAAATCGCCATAAAACAATGTGTTTGGACAGGTTACTATTGTTTAAATCGGATTGCTCTTGCTATTGACAGTTACACGGTGTGAATTCGTGGCCGAGGAATGGCCAAAAAGTTACATTCCTTGTGCTTTTTGGTTCATACTCTGAAAGCATCACTTCAACTTCAGTACTTAGGGTTACTCCGTTTCCTGGAGCACTGATTTTTGAAGTTTCTTTAGAGTAAAAGGCAAAAGTGCAGTAAAATTCTTCACAAACGAAGGCCTTTAGCCAACTTGTGTCCGGACAACAATTACATGTGTCACTTTGCGAAATCAGCTGGATTTGGTTAATTTGTTAGTTTAATCCGGAGGTTGTGATTTGATTTAACCAGCTGCTGAATTTGTGAAAGCTCCTAGCTGCACACTACGCAAAGCATACTTTGTTCCGTTTGGCCACCCGAAGTTATCTGTATAAAACACGTTCCCAGGACTATCGTCGTCAAATCACCGGTCCAACGGCATCTTTCTGAGCGCAGATTTCTTGAACGAACTGCGGTCACTCACGGGCAAACTTGTTTAGTCGCAGCACTGGGACCAAGCAAACACAAAACATTTTTTCGTAAATGAGCCACCGAAAAGCTGGCCGATTTTCGCCCAACAGATGTAGAGCATTCGTCTAGTGATTAGACACTTAACAGCTAGCAAATGCGGGCGCATCATACAAAATTTGTTGGCCGTGTTCTATAGACCTTTGTGACCATAGTGTTCAAACCTGCTGAAGTAGCACAAAGCCCTGCTGACCTCCATTCTTCGAATCAAGCAAAGTTCATCAACTGGCCACTATATTTGCCAGAAAACACGAAAGACAAAGTTCAAGCTTCATGGTATTTCAAAAAAGTTCAAAGGTTTACCATGAAATTTGACAGTTCACATTTTTTCATTTTGTATTTCTGCCATCAAAGGACTCAAGAAGTAGAGTGTCTCATTCAATCGAATTCGGTATGCACAATGCTGAAATCATTCTATACAGGCGTTCGTGAAATCTTGCTGGGAATTGCCTAGTCTCCGGATGTATTTTGACGTTTGAACATCTGGAATGACTTCTGTTAAAAATGAGGAAAGTAAAGGCTAATATGCTGTCGTGTAGGGAGCGTAAGACACCGATAGCGATCTAGAAGATAGAGAAACCAGTGATTCGTACAGTTAATTGAACATTACAGTAGTTCCAGGTAGCCTTGATCAGAGCCATTTGGATAAAAACAGATAAAACAGACCGATCCTCAAATGAAGAAGTAACGTTCGTCTGTATCATTCAGTATCGGTGGTGGCTACATTCATTTTGCGATTTCAGTATTTGACCCACTGGTTCACTAGCGTGAGCTGAGGTCGAACAAGGACTGTCTTGCGTTAACGGCTAAATAGCAGACGCATGTCGATCACCCCTACGTCTAATTCAGTGAGGTCGGTCAAGCGCTGAATGTTTTTGTAAGAGAAAATTTCCACGACTTGAATCTATGCTAAATCAAACCGGGGAGTCTGGATTTCTCTCGATGTCTTGCTGTTAGTGAGAATGAAGTCTTGGAGGTTTGGTTACTGGAACTGAGGAACTTTGCGATTCGTTCTCCCTGATGTGGACACTCGCTGCTTTCCAAAACTATCTGAAGTACTAGACAGATGTAAGACTGAGTCATGTTCGCGCACCTGGGTGAGAAATTTGTAGGAATCTTGCAACAAATTTCGTCGATGCGCTCAAATGCTGCAATCTTGAACTAACTTCTAGTGTGGGTTAGTCCACATTTATACCATTTGAACGCATCTGACTGTATGAATATACCAGGCAAAACACCTTATAATTCCCCTGAATTACCTCGCTGCCAGCTGTTCCAATGTTGCGTAGAGTCGATTGTCCTTATTTATTCACAGAGGGTGCAAAAATAGGGGAAAAATTATGTATTGGTGTCTGTCTACATCCTTTAACATAGCCTGTGACCAAATTGACTAAAATCAATATTTCGTTAGATTTCTTGTGATACCTATTTTGAGTGTCATCCCAACAGCATGAAAACTGTTCACACTAAATTAAATTCGCTTGTTGGTGCAAAGATGAAGAGCAGATTTACTCATATCAGTGTGACCAGTCAGTGCAAAAGCTATGATCCTAGGCGCAGCCGTTTAATCCTCATTGGGAGCTATCAGCAATCGGTGTCTCAAGAAACTCACAGAGTTTCCAACCCGCGACCTTCTGTCAAGTGATTGAACACGTAATCATTTACCTACAATTGGCTAAACAGTAGTGAGATTAGCCCCCATTTGGACAACATATAGCACCACTCACACTTCACTCACAGAAAGCCCATCACGTGGTCAAGTATTGATTAGCTGATCGAGTGACCACTTCTCAGATGGATTTTTTCGTGGAATTCTACTCTTCCTCTGAACTACTCATATAGTAATCGTAGAAAATTGACAAACTTGGAATATAAGATGCAGTTGGCGAGTGATTTCGCAAGTGGTGGGCTGATATGATCACCAAGCTTCAGAAGTATATAGATAAACTGATAATAACCACAAAACTCTTGAACGAAGAATATACTTTTAGTGATCCCCTCTTGAACCTACGTGGATTCAGGGAATCAGAGTAATTGCTTGAAGTTTCGGAAGTTGATTCTTTACTTACTTTCTCCTCTGAACATTTGTTTTACAAATAAAGTTCACGCCAGTTTACAGGTAGGTGCTCCCTTTGTGCGTGAAAACTGTTTAGGTTCGGCATTCACGAGGGAACGCTTAGAGTTTTAGTCACGCAGCTCGATCGACCGTAGTGTTCTTTCATTCTGTAAAGGTCAACCGAGTCTTCGCGGTAAAAATTTGCTAATCTTAAGGAAATGATTCTCAGACACCGACTTGCAGGTTTCATCTTACTGACTTACTCTTATGGTTTACCAGAGCTGAAATACTTTGTTTATTTTAGCTGGGAAAACGAAACTCTCTCCGTAAAAGTGAAAATAAAATCTTGCGAGTAGTGTGAGGACTAAAAAACTGCAGGAAGTCGCTTACATTAACTCTGGACTGGTCACCTTATAGGTGAACCTTTTGGAAGGCAAATAAGTTGGGAATAGACAAAGCCGAAATACAGCATCGTTATAAAATAATTTACGTGTACAGGAAACGAGACATCATCAAGAAAAGTGCATTAAACTCAACGGATGAGTTATCCTGAGCAAACCAGCTCGATTCAGAATGTCAACCTTTTGAAATTCGGAAGACATCGGTCAGGATACGGTGTCAACTGTTGGGATTAACTAACTGAAAGGTGAAATATTTTCCGAGAGCGAGGCGAAACACTATACCAGGAAAGATTGAATCCGATCGTTTTGCATAAAACATCAGCAGTTCTCATACATCCAGAGCAAGAGTAGGACAAATAAACGATGGGGCATTGAAATCTACCTAGCGAAAGGTAACCCTAGATCAGATCCCATGTGCGGTTTTATAGAATTGATAAGTCTGCGGACGTGATTCGTTGCCATGACAGCCAAGCTGGTTAAAAATTGCATGTGTGTACACAAACTGGGTTGGTAGCCACCGTTTAAGAACGACATAACAGACGGCCGCTGTTCTGACAACTTTTGTCGTCAGCTGTTGTCTAGACGCCCGGAGAATGCAGATCCATGTCAGTTTAGACTGAGCGCGCATACCTATACTCGTTAGGATGATAACACGTTGATGGTGCGACTTACCTGTCTGCAGAATGGCGCTCTGTCTGAATCCACCACGAATATGAAAAAGCAGGCTCCTGTCGTTTCCGAGATGTTCAAATGGTAGGGGACTAGTATTATCGAAATCGATATGAAATAAGCCAACCTGGGCAAAGAACTATCGTCAATGCAAGAGCCTCGTTCTATAAAATAGTAATGAACCTTAACACTCGGTTCCGCTTACAACAGTCAGACAAAAGTGCTCTAGTACGATACCCAAAACGCCTTAAAATTACATCAGCCGTACTGAGAAAAAACGAGCGCTCCAGTGGTGTGGAACGTAAATAAAATCGATATGATGTCCTTGAAAACAGTTTTCAACGTGCTACCACGCAGATGAGACCAGAATGGTGCAGCTGGAATTGAGGTAAACTACTACATGATTACCCTTAGTAGTGCCGAACAAAACACAACGAATTCTAGCACCAAGCAATCTAGACAAGCCGTATTGTCTGGTATTCCCTCATGCATTTTGCTGTATAGTACACCGCTGGAGCCTGCAGACGTTTGTCTGCAAGAGTATGTGAGCATGTCTCAACCGACATATCACCTCATAGTTTAAAATTTCGATTTAGTGCAACTGATTTTTACTTGCCTGATCGCAATAACCCTATCTGATTCAAAAACATCCTGAAAATCCAATATCCGTCTACTAGGCTTCCTCGAAGCGGTGGCGCTTTGACACTACAAACTCAGTTGGCGTGAATGCACGGAACGTGTAATGAGCGTTAACTTTCCTGACTGACACTCAATAACGTCTGCGACCTGAGTAGATTTATACAAGATCTTGGTTCCAAATGTCTCTACTGGCTCGAAGGACTTCCCTGTCCTAGATGTCTTTGTCCGTCAACTCGATAGTCTGTACATTTGACCTAAACTGGATCCAGACTAGGTGAAAACAGCTGACGAGTTATGCGGAATAGTTTAACTTCTTTGTGGCGCTTATTCGTCTGCTCACAAACTGTAACAGAGGAAGTGGTCGAAATGAAAATGTGCACTACATAAATGACATTCTCAGATGGACTTTTATTCAATCGGAACCTTAAGTGAACTGGAGGGCCGCTTTCAAATGGATGCATCTAAATTAGTACAGTTGGCTGTTGATCTGTTCGCCAAGCTTGGCAATTGGCTTGCAAACGTTTCGTCACCATACGAGGAGACATCATCAATGCGCAGTTGAGTGGGTACTTCTTCCTTGCCTGCGTGCGTTTATATAGCTTTCGAAGGCTACCCGTTATCTTCTGACATGATTGGCTACTTAAAGTTTAACAAATTTGGTGAATTTACAGGTCTGTTTGTGATCTATGTTGCATTGTAGTCTGCGTTCCTTTGTGTTCATTGGTTATCCTCACGCCTTCTTGTTTTTAGCAGCGGATGAAACTCTTCGTTCTACCGCCATGCTAAGTTGCTCCATAAGCTCCGGTCCTATTGTCCTCAAGCAGGCTTCTCAAAAAGGCTCACCTAGATAGCAAATTCTCAAGGGTGATTAGGAACCAGGAGTGTGAAAATAATCGCAATGAAGCCTAGATAAGGAATCTGTCCAAAAGGCAACTGACGGAAGCTGAAGAAAATGTTCTCATCAAAGGACTTAATTTCAAATTCAAAGAAGTGACAAACTTGGAGTATTTAGCCAGCCTAGAAGCAGCGATGAAATCTCTTGGACTCAACGAAAACGCTCAGCAGCAACTTCGACAAACTGTCATCTCAGCCATCACACGCAACAAACCACTCAACGTGCTTTCCGGCAAAGAAAAAGAAGCAGTGAACAAATTGAAGAAGGATAAAAACATCGTGATTCTACCTAATGGTGATCATGGACAAACCGGACTACATCAATAAAGCAAAGGCACTACTTAACGACACAACTACGTACCGCCGCTTAGAACGCCACCAAAGCAAGCAGTTAGCAAGCAAAATCAATAAGAACTTGTGGCAACTCCAAGATCTCCACAAGATTACAAAAGAGGAATATTGGAAAATGAGAGCTCGTGATTCGGCTACTCCTCGCTTCCACGGACTCCCAAAGATACACAAAGAATCAATACCTCTCCGGTGGTAGGTATTACTTCCAGGAACAGCGACCTACAGTCTTTCGAAAGAACTATGGAAAGATCAAAACATCTCATCGGTGGGTCGCAAAATTCAATCAACAATGCGGGACAATTTTTGGAGAAACTAAAACACGTAAGCATCGATCAGGACGAAATAATTGTTTCATTTTATGTGAGCTCACTATTCACGTCTGCACACCTCGATTCAGACAACTGTTGCCGAATTTTTGGACAACAAAGACACGCCAACTGGATCGCTGGAGAAGTAAGACCTCTGCAGATTACTCGACTTGTGCCTGATCACACATTTTGAGTTCAACGGAGAACATTATGAACAACTACGAGGGTCACCAATGGGATCGCCGATTTCAGAATTCATTGAGGAAGTCACAATGCAAAAACTGGAACAAATCGTGTTGCCCGATATAAATCCCAAAATATGGGTCCGTTACGTGTACGATACATTCGTGATCATCAAAAGAAGCGAATCGCAATGAGTAATCCAAGTACTAAACAACGTCTTTGACGACATCAGCTTCACAACCGAAGAAGAAAACAACGGAAAACTGGCGTTCCTGGACGTTCTTTTCACTAGATTGCCTAACCGACAGCTACAAACGGAGGTCTGCAGAAAGGCGACACATACGGACCAGCTACCACAGCAACCATCCAAATTGCCACAAAGGAAGCTGCATTCGGACACTTTTCAAGCGGATCGAGACACACTGCAGTACAGCAGAATCCAAGATCAAGCGCCCATATAAATTGTTTCAGAAAAAGGGATACCCGAGGAATTTCATCTGGAGAACACTCAGGAAGCCAAATACGATCGATGCAACAAGACAAAATGCAAGCAAGCGAGTCACACTCCCGTACATCAAGAACACCGCTGAAATGACGGCAAGGCTCTTACGACGGTACAATATGGTGGTCGCTTACAAGCCTGCGAGCACTCTAAGGAGGACACTATCAAGAACAAAAGGGAAATTAGATCCAATGGCGAAGAACAATGTCATATACGGGATTCGATGCAAGGACTGCGACAAACGGTATTTAGGAAAGCAGGAGGGAACTTCTCCACCAGAATACATGAACACAGGCTTGCCACTAAGAGACACGATCAGTTCTCCCTCATCTCCGAACACAAAGATCAGGAAGGACACGAGTTCGACTGGAGCGGCGTTTGCAAGCAAGAACAAAAAACGAACGCAAATTTATGGAAGCATGGTACTCCACCGAAGAGGCCATCAACAAACATATCAAACTTGATCCCATTTACCAGCCACTAAGAGCGAGAGAACTCCAGAACCACCGAGCTTAGAGCTGCAAAATCAACCAGACGGGGAAATCATACGAGAAGGAGGAAAGCATCATTCAAAATGACACACCAATTAGATTGGAAGAAGCGCCCAATTAAAGCACCAAATCAGCCGACGGACGAAGGGACACTAACCGCCACGGTGGAGGAAATAGGGCGGTACAAGCAACCAATCAAACTCAAGAACGTCAGACCACAACGCAATACAAACCGAGGCCGGAGGAAACAAACTGCTAAAAACAGAAGGCGTGAAATTAACCAATCAACACAAAGGAACGCAGAACACAACGCAACATAGATCACAAACAGACCTGTAGAGTCACCAAATTTTTTACACGTTAAGTAGCCAATCACGTCAGAAGATAACAGATAGCCTTCGAACGCCATATAAACGCACGCAGGCAAGGAAGAAATCCCCGCTCAACTGCGCAAAGATGGTGACGAAACGTTTGCTCACAAATTGCCAAGCTCGGCGAACAGATCAGCAGCCGGCTGATCAAAAAACCAATAAACTCACCCGAGCTACCAATATTTCAACAAATTAACAAATTCGTAGAGTTTCCATATGGGTTGAGCGAGGCTAGTCCAGTCACAGCGCAGTCTGATTCCGCAAATTGAACTAAATGTGCAAGGTCGAAATGACCAAAATCGTCTTAGACGTTGGATCAAGTTGCGTGAGATGTTATCAAAAGTCCATCGCGAACAAAGGAACCTACTCACAAGGTTGCTGAAAACTCTGCGACAGCACACGGCCGGTTTCACCCTTCTTTGGACTCATCAGGCAGCAGCAGACTTCGAGTTGCCGTCAAACTTATGCTCTACTTGAACCTTGAACTTGATGTTTAGCTACTTTGTGACTAGTTTGCTTTATGAAAACATACTACGATATCTCAAATACCGTGGCAACTGAAACATGAGGCGGACTGTGTGCAGTACAATCAGTTGTAGGATATCATAAACGAGAGATTTGGTTGAGTCTCTCATGAAAGCCAAATTGATTTGCAAATGAGTGTATTTCTCTATCGCGAATACTTCTCATATTATTATTCTATTAATGATCAGTCTCCCCTTTAACATCCTCCAATTCTCCGACCCTGGCGATGTGATTTTAGAATGAGCCTTTCGTTTGGTGCACTTACAGATGATTACTTTGCTTTCCGTCTTCAGGTCATTCGGTCGCCTTGTGGAAATTAAGCTTGTTCCGGTGGTAAAAATGCACGTGTTATTTAGGGCAAGTGGGACTTTCCTGAGTGTTGAAGTTTGAAAAGTAGCTAGCATCAAGCTTTTGTTTAGTTACGGAGTAGAATAGCCTTCATTACTCCCCAAAGTTGGTCTTCTTACAAAGTATCCTTCCAGAAGTACTACCGCTTTTGTTTGCGGTCTTGAAGTACACCAAGCCGTGTACATCTCAAATCTTGATTGGCCCAGACTATCAAAAATGACTGGCTGTCTCTTTGTACCGCATAGCTGTAACCTACTGTTCAAGGTAACACTGGATATGAAAGCCTATACGGAAGAAAGAGAAACCCAGAAACATGAAACAAGAAAAACTACTGTCCCAGTTAAGCAGTGTTGTATATTCCAGTTACATATCTGTGATAGGCAATAGGTCGATGTCTATGAATTGTCCGCTAAATGAATCTTTATGTATAGCAACCTCGAAAGTGACGGAATCATTGTAACCAGGCTTTATCGATTGAAGTTAGCAGTGGACCTGTTAAAGTATGAGGTGAACTAAGCTCAGATCAAATGAAGAAGCTCAAAGAGGACGCGTACAGCAACCAGGGTTGGAATGAATAATGAGGATAAATGCCAGACATATTTTGCCAGTCTTTCGAACTCATAACACAAAATAACTAGCATTTTGGTGTAAAGGCTAGAAAAAACAGTCTGGGAATCTGAAGTTTATATCAGATGACCAGATACATTCAAACTCAATTTACTCGGCCGCTCACGGTGCAATGTATTCGTAATTGCTTCTACTTATGGTCGTGTACGTTTGCATCGTTGCAGGGATCCCTTGAAGGGTAAATTAGTATACATCGTGAGACGCCCTTGCACGGAATGGCACAAAAACACGTGACTTACTTGTGTGCAGTTTAACTAATGAGATTAGGATTCGTCCTTGTACTTCATTTTCCAGTCATAAAATGGATTTTCGTGTGCTATTTTCTGTCATGAATAAACGAGACCTGACTGTGGCTTGGCGGTTTCTGTACCTCGGCAACCCAGTGAGCCATACTAGAGGGCGTCACCGCGAGACTCGCAGAGTCTCTTGTGGTATCCTGGTCGAGATTTAGGGGTCTGACGAACAAAGTCACCTTGTCATCTAGGTTGGGCTTGGAATATTTGGTCACGTGTTCCGTCAGATAGTAATGTAATTGCATCTTTAACCAAATACCGCTAACCTGTGGGCTTTTGAGCCAAACGCTATGGCTGAGGACCCTAACTGTTCTCCTGTCTAGGTATGGGCACCATAATATTACCCTAGCCCATGTACAACCGTGATACCTATGTCTAACAATAAACTCATACCACATCGGCCGTCGCGTGGTGCCATCAGCCGGGTCGCCTTACTTGTTGCATACAGCAGGGCTGGTAAGCGGAAACAGGCTATTGCTGACGCCTCCCTTCTTTCTCTTTCACATACGTTTTCTCCCTACTCTCCCCACCCCATTAGTAACTCTCCTGTTGTAGGTCCAGCACTTAGGACTGATGACTTCCTTCATCACGCATTGGTTTTGCGTGCAACGTCTGCTCGTCCCATGGCGTCCACATCCTCGTGTATCTCGAAATCAATATTCTAGCCTCGACACCAAGTCTATTTGGCCGTCTAAAATGTCCGCAATCTGAAGCGAGCAGGACAACAAGCTGCTCTTGCTCCCACACTGGACTCGCTTGGTATTGATGTGTGCTGTTTCAGAAACGAGAAGTCAGTATGCAAGCAGAGTAATAGAGCTAACTGCCCCATCAGTCTCCACTCGCTTTTGGCTATGCGCCTCTGGTGATTTACAGGCTACTACGGCGGGATGTGCAGGGTTGGCATCGCCCTAAGTCACTGGGAGGAAGGATCCTTGTGTGACTGGATACTCGTTGATGTTTGCTTCTGTGCGGTCCGTCCGGCAGTCTGTGAAGGAGTCTTACAAACGAGAATTTTGTCGATGTCTGTTTGTCGTGTCTGATTATGCCCCAACCGACTGTATTTCCCACACCCCAAGGACGAGTTTTACGACACCCTGAATGCCCTGCTGCGGTGAGTTCAAAGTTCAGACATCGTGGTGGTTGCCGGAGACATGAATGCACCAGTGGGCAGGCTTATTATATCTGAGGCTGAGTTAGGGGGTCAACATGGATTGGACTTGGTCTGTATGGACAATGAGGAACGATTGCTTCAGCAGCGTGGTGATCGAAGGTTCGTTTTATGCATTACTAACTTCCGAAATAGCCTAAGTCGTCTGGCCTCATGGTGCCCTCCAACGGCAAGCCGGCCACAAACTCAAGTCGATCACATGGTCATCAGCTACCAATGGCGCGGATCAATAACTGACTGCCGTTTGTTTAGCAACACATTAGTGGATTCCGATCACGCGCTCGCCCGGCGTCGCTCCTCCCTTTGTTTTCTAGGGTCACGTAAAGTTCGGAAAAATCGTCTGGTAACTGAGAGACCGGAAGATCCGGATGTCAAACGGACTTATAGGATCGGCTTCCAAAACCTCCACAATGTCCAATCACCAGATGCGAAGTTATCGCCATCTCTTCGCACAGTACTGGGAGATTCGCCTGTCGCACGGCGCTACCAGGCTCACTGAAGCACCGGATATCCGTCCAACCATAAAACTGATTAAAACCCAGAGAAGCATTCCAGACAGTCCCAAACATAACTTAGCGTGACAAATTATCAAACCTCAAGTGAAAGTGAGCGTTCAAGCAGATAGTGAAGTCTGAAGGACACAGAAAGTAATGCCCGAAGATCAGTTGATCCGCGCAAACGGCCTCCGGAAACCTCCTCTGAGTGGAACCATCAAGAATCAGCAGGGAGTGACCATCTTGAATGAAGAACGCATCGACTGGTGGGTGATATCCTAAGAACAACATATATGGTGGCCATAAACTTCTATTCATCTGGAGCCTAAAGTTGACGTAGAACTCTGGGGGTGAATGTGAAACCCCCCACGGCCTAGGAAGTTGTTTACTGCATGTTATCTCAAGCGCCACCGAGCATCCGGTCTCGATGGCTTTCCACCCGCATTGTTCAAAGATGGGGGTGAAATCCTCAGTCAGCGCTTGTTTGATCTGTTTGCCTGCATTTGGAAAAAGGGGACTGTCTTAGACAAACAACAAGAACCCGTATCCACTTTCAAAAGACAGGCTCGTAGTGATTGCGGTAACCACAGGATGATCAGTTTGATCCCGGTCGTAACGAGTTTGCTAGCGTCACCTATGTTTCAATTTATGGCGGCTCGCGAAGCACTAACTCAAGAGCATCCAGCGGGATTCCGGCCTGGTAGGGAATGCGTTGACAAAATCTTCACATTCCATCAGGTGCTAGAACAACTCTATACGTACAGTGACCCACAATTTTGGTATTCCTCGATTTCGAAGGCACATTCCACTCGGTTGACAGGCACTCAAACTTGTGGAGCGTCCTACGCACCTTGGAAGTCGTATTAGTCCCGACTGTGGTATGACAGATTAGGTGAATGCGCGAATCTGAAAAGCTCGGCTAGCGTTTTCACAGCTTGAGACACCTATGGCGTCAGAGTGATATATCTCTGAATCTCAAGGGAGGTGTGTAGCAGGTTAAAATGCGGACTGTTTTGTTGTATGGTTGAAAGACTTGAGCTGCTCCTACAGCGGAACTGAGACGACTTCTCGACAACCGTTATCTCAGAACCATACCTCGTGTAGGCTGGTGTCAGCGAATCTCTATCGAAGCAATTAGAAAGTGAGTTTTCCATTCTGCAACAGGAGCTTCCATTGAAAAATGTGGCCAGCCTGAATGACTGTCTCGAGGTGTATGCATCCAGAAATGATTCTAGCGAGCTAGTACTAAGCCCCTTCCATGTCCCCATTTGTTCTTTTCTTCACATTAAGCCCTTCAAATAAATCATGGTTGCAAGGCAGCGAAGCATCGGTGTTGAACACTGATGCCATGCTGCCCATGATGATAAGGATGATGATAATTTCACAAGATTTTTATACGTTCACAATGATTTCCGTGAACATCACTGTTTCACACAGCGGAGGTTTCTTTGGTGCATGACCACTGAACGATGAGCTCAGTTACATTAACGAGGTTACTATGTAAATCTCCGTTCACTCTCTCCATTCAGTCAATTCAGCAAAAGCCGATGAGTTTTCAGGCATGCCACAGAAGCGCGACCGAATTTCATCAGCGTTCAGGCATTTCATAGAAGCATGATCGATGTTGATGGGTGCTCACTAAACGCCTACCAGACAGCCTTGATCAATGTCAGAAAGTACCCTTCGGATGGAGCGGGGCCGGTGTAAATTTTGCACTCGCACGCACTCGCTTCTTGCGATAAAGCTGTTGTGTTCCTTGTCGGTGAGTTCTTTTTCTGTCACAAGACACCGAAGTGGGAACAGCAGTTAGATACAAATAACATTTTTCGGCTACGATTCTGGCGTCACTGAACCCTTTGGGCTTCGGTCAACAAAACTCGCGTTTCCTTTTGAAGTTGCATTTTGCGAAATTGAACTACTGGCAGGTAGTATTTCGAAAGGGTGAGCGTGCTGTTATCGGTCGACTGATTTGTGGTACACGCATGTGAAAGCACTTCAGGTTACGTAAGTGTTTCAGGCTGCAAAACTAGAAGTGAAGTACTATCTGTCAAGTTATCTAGTACTTCTTTGCGTCCTGTGTCCAAGCAGCCGAATAAAATCGTGAAAGTACGTTTAATGAACAGGATTTGTTGGCGGACTCATCCTCTCGGCAAAAATAGTTATAAACGGGATAGAAATTGAAGACAAGGTTGAAGTGAATTTCGTTGGTTCATTAGAAAAGACAACTGAAGACAAAATTCAGTTTTCAATGAACTAAGCGGACGTGTGCGGTGCGTCCCTTTCTGCAGAGCCGCGCCACACTTTAAAGATTATTGTTACCGAAACTGCGTATAGACTTCAGCTGTGATGTTTTGATGAACCAATGGGATTCAATATCGTTTGACCTTAACTTGTCGTATGGCATACGACCTTATAAACAGAAGCAAAATGTTTATGAAAACTAATTTTTCGATAACCTGTCTTCCAAACAAGGCCTCTGACAAGTTTGGCTGCAACCATAGAAAGGGAAATTTGGAAAAACTGACGACAGTTGAACGACTCGGAAGCTTTTGAAAATAAAGAAAATAACGTAGCCTGATTTCTGAGTGTCTCGGTAATCAGCTGACAGTATTCGTCTTGTTTCGATTGGTAGCCACGAGGATGGCCAAATCAGATACGCGAATACGTAAATGTATTTCTGGTCTTGAATAGAATGAGACTGACGCAAACTTATATGCCCTAGCAAACTGGTCAATACACAGACAGTCTTTGACCTGCCAATTAATACTGCAACAGATAGTCATTACCTGTATTTAGGTCACTAATTTGCCTCAAACAGAGCGGCAAATTTTCCATGCACAAGTGGTGTTGATGCTCGATTTACGAAAAAAATTAGGCGTCTGAAACCCACATTGCAGGAAAATTCACATCAAAGCTCTGTTGCTATGACCTCCAGGCGTTAGCTGGTAACTGATTTGGGCATGCATCCAACGCGTGTACCGAAATATGCTGTTTTTCGCGCACGATCTCACAAGTCTGCAAACCAGGCAGGTTGAAGACAGTAGGAGGGGTCTATAAACTTTACATTCTTCCTCTACAGGTTTTTCCTTGTTTTCCAGAGTTTCACCACCAGAAATATCAGGTCAGACGTATTTAGCGAGTTACCAGAGGTTTTGGTCCGATTTTGGACCTGAAAAACAATTACTAGATTACAGCTAAATTTTCTAGACTTTTAAGTTCTGATGAAAGCCTTATAGACTAAACGATGAAAAGTTCACAGAAAGTCAACTCGGACTGTCCAGTATATTCACCTTCATAGGTTTGTCTCACTGTAGCATTGATGGGGTTCAGATAAACGCTTGAAGGAGAGCGAACAAAGGTATTTCAGAGGGATAATTCGAAGATCTCCGAAGATGAGAGCAAAAACACAGCTTGAAATGCGTTTATACACAAGAAAGTACCATTTAGGGGAGATATGATTTCTGAGCAATTTACCAGAAATCTAAGATATATTGAATTTACGTATATGGTCGCTAATCTGCGCTGTTGTAGCGCCTTCCAGCCCTAGCATAATGGTCCATTCGGGACGTAAACTGTCAGGTTTTGCCACCAGCATTTCCGTGTTCTCCTTCATGTGCTCATGGCGAGTGTTGCATGCTCGCCGAAGGACAAGGCGTTTGTTCGACGGACTGCCAGAACACAATCTGGTAGCCTCCAATACAACAATACATCTTTGTCACGCAGGGCCGAAACCGAACATGAGAGAAACAAAGGGCACATCTTCTAAGATCCACTGATCAAGACTAGTACATTTCAGGTCATCACTGATTTCAGAGGTCAATGAAATACGGTGACCTTTCCACAACTCTACGCTCAAAATAAACCTGAAAGTACCTTGGCTTAGGAGTAATTTAGAACAGGTATCTGGGTGAAGTAATCGTTTCTGGTGTCTCGTCGTTAGACACAGATTCATACACTGGTTAAAAAGAATACATCGACCTAAATATCCAGGAAACAAAATAGGTAAAAACAATTTTTTTGACGATAGCTTAATCAACTTGACCGTGTGAACTACTGACCTTGTTCTCCTTCCTGCTTTTCACGTACAAATATTTATATACAGGCATGTGTCTCTGTACATATATATAGGTTTATGTACATATCCATATGTATCGGGTGGAAACCCAATGAGGATGTGTGATTATTTGAAGTGAATAATTAAATGTTGAAGTTTATAATTAGCTTACATACAGTAACATTATCACGAAGTTCAACATCAGTGACAGGCCTCTTTAGTTATTGTGACAGCTACGAATTGCAGAGAGTATTTTTGATACACAAGTGCTACTGACAGGGTGGTTGAACCAACATTGATGGTTTGGTTTCTAGGATCTCCATCCAGGCAAACGGGATCTTCCGTCCAAAATGATTTGGTTGGTTAGTTTTTCCATACTCCTATTGGTCACTCCCATTCAGAACATGGCTGGGATAAACGAGCTCTGCGAGGAACACCGTCCTGTAGAAAACGGCATGTGTCCTATTCAGCGTAAAATTTCAAGCGTGTAAGATATTCCTCGTAGTGGAGCTCCGAACTTTTGAAACCATCTGGAACACTTCAACAATTCTCAATCTATGCGACCATCAGACCGGACCTAAGCTTCGGGGGCACCAACAATCAAACACTGGTAACTCCGTATGTCCTGTGCCAGCATACTCTACGCTTCTGATCCATAAAGTAGTATGGATCGCTTGCCGCAGAGTACGCTCTTCTTGACGGAAGAGAGCCAGAGGCGGTCAGACAATGACTTGGGAGCGAAGTGTGAAGGCCATTACCAGCAAACTCAGCTGCGCTGGTCACTGCCGTCTTCCTGGCAACCCACTGTACCTACCCCCACCCCCAAAAAACATCGATGAACGAAACTGCGGCAGCTACAACCAGTGTACGACGAGTACGCGGTTCTTACAGCTGACGATGATGATTAAAGTGACCTCAAGCCAGCACCACAGGTGTCTGAAATTGGCAAAAGCTGTCCCGAACCTCCATAAAAGAAAAGCTTTCTTGTGTCGAACCGAGATATTTGCAAATTTTTAGGTAGAAAAATTTATTTACCACACTGATTGTCTCATCTGTAAGCATGAGTTTTGGGCTGAATCCTACTAGGTGTTCTAGCTGGAATTCACAGCCATGCAGTTCAAATTGAACAGTGCGGCACAATCATCATCATCATCATCAACAACGACAGCATGTTATCAGTGTTCAACACCGATGCTTCACTGCCGTACAACCATGACTTATTTGAAGGCCTTATTGTAAAGAAAGGGATAAAAGTGGACGGGTAAGTGACTTAGTGCTAGCTTACCACAATCATTCCGAGGTGCCTACACCTCCAGACATTCACTCAGGCAATCACCGAGGTTTTTTCAAAAAAAGATGGCTTGCATCTCTAAGGGAGATCAGTATCGTCCATATACTCATTTTCTGTGACTGTAATCCAATTTTTTGGGAGATGCGGGTGCCGAATGTCTCGCCACGTTGGGGAAATAATATTTCAAAATTGTTTACTGTTGTTGATAGCAGGCCGATTTTGGTGCTCCTTTCAGGCTGGTTGAGTTTTTCCAGAAGTTGTGCAGCTTCAGTCCGCAGTGTTGTGGGTTGTGAAATTACCTCTTCAAACTTTGATGGACTTGAAGGGAGAGGCAATTAAGTTCGGAGTACGAGTCCAAACGCAACAAAATAGAGCATTTTGGCGCAAAAGGTTTCATTCCACTTGCAAAGTTTCTGCAACTAAGACCATTGTGCGGCCAATGTCTCCCCTCCCTACAAGCCATCGGACAACAAAGGAAAACGTGTAGCAGCTATACTGCGGAGAAAACACGTTTCCGCCGTCCGGAATTTCACCAAGAAACTCTCCCAAACGATAAGTTTCTCTTTTGACTCGCTTCACATTTCGCATTACATTTATTTACGTACGTGTTGCAACTCACCACCATCAATCATAGTAAAAACTTTTATTAGTGCATATACATTCTGAATTATATAATGGCTACCGAAACCCGTGCACTAATACGGTAGCTAGCTGAATTGTGCGCAATAAAAATGGGAGTGTAGTTATCCAAATTGTGGACGAATTATCAATCAACCCTGGCAAACCTCTTCTCAGTTGCCACTGTCAGTGTATTGCAACGGATTAGACGCGTGCGACAGTCAATGCATCATCCGGAACTAAAAATCAGTTGTCTGGCTATCCAGTGCTCAGTTGTTCAATCGGACCACCTCCTTCCCAGGTTTTGTGCCGTCTTAAAGCACCACAGAATGATTCTTTCTGGACAAGTTAACCAACAGGACGGTCTATGTGAAGAGGTAGGATCCGATATCATAATTCCGGTAAACTCGTGGTGTGACTAACTTGTTTGCTTCCAGAATGAAACTCGGCGAACTACCCAGAACATAAGGTCTGAAGCGGTAACAAACTTTGAGCATGAGGCTTCGAGTCACAATCGTGAAAGGCCTACTTCGATGGCATAGTTTCAGTTAATGAGCAATAGACAATGATCTGAATGTCAAAAAGGCCATTACGATGAAAGAGGCGAGGGAAATGTGACTAGAGGTTCGAACAAAAAAGGCTATTGGGAGAGAAACGTGGTCATTTCAGCAAACATGACCTACCCTACAGCGGCTTGATTCTGTCCCATGTCCGGGAATCTAGCGGCCACTAGGCAACAAAACTCCCTAGGGTGGGTCGCATTATTAAAGGTACTTTCACAAGAACCACTCGATTTTTAGAGGGTATTACATTAGCTGTTTGTGCATTTATTTGCCCAAAACATCTAGTTTGATCCATGCAAGCAAACGCCGTCACATTAAAGTTTTGGGCCTTCAGTTAGCGATACATGTGGAACGTGCCACACGATCTGAAATATCACGCATCCCAAATAGTATTTCAGAACACAAGTGCACTCCTTTGGATATTGACGGAACATACCCCATCGGATTTTATGAAACGAACGAATATATCGTTACAATTTCATTAAAGTCTACCTGACTGAGTGTCACGTGACTCTGGCTTTGTGTTCCATTCATATCGATCCACAGTTTTAAAGCCTATTACACACATTGATTTTTTCAGACATTCGTTATGACTTAACACCATGGGTTCCTGTTCCTCTAAGGAAGAAATAAGGGGGAATCAACACCCAGTTCCTTTTCATTCAAGAGAGTATCCGCTAGAAAACCCAAGGATTAGGTGGCAGGACCCAGTAGGCTACAGACAATCGGCTACTAGCCGATCATTAGAAAGACCCAGTTACCAGAACAAGGAGGGCGTGCCTCACTATAACCAGCAAGGGTCCCCTTCTGAAAGGAAATCAACAAAAAGCAGTGTTTATCATTTGTCCGCCTGCTGTGAACCTGTCGGAATGTGTCAAACAGCTGACGATGCATCCTACAGGACTTCGCAAACCCAAACGGATGTTGTTCCGCAGACATTCGTGAATGCGTCGTACGCAAACAGTCCTACAGAAGGCCTCAGCTTAATACACCCTGGGCAAGACCATCCAGATCCGAGTAATACGCCGCTGGCAACCACAGGAAGAACAGTTGACGGGCGATACCAGCTTGAGTTTGCCTGTAATGGAGCAAGTGTAGAAGCCGAAAGTTTCGTTGGTCAAGACAAAGATCAAACGGCGCATCTGATAACCAGGTATGTTATTCGTCATCCTAACTGTATATACGATCCGAAAAAGGGTGAACTACATATTGCAATTTTGCAGAAAATGCCAGTTGAAACAACACAATCGCTAGACATGAAACCGTTGGTGTATACAACGAACCTAACGGGTGGAATCGAAGAGGGTGACTTAACGATAAATGCTATCGATGCACCTGCAGAGCAACTGGAGCCAGAACGTGACACCTACTCACCAAACTTTATTTACCTGGGTTATGATCCTAAACGAGCACGACAGAAAAAAAAATCATGTCAGCAGAAAATACCGGTAGTTCAGACGAAACAGCCAAGGTTCAAAACGAAACGGCCGCGTTCTGTTTCAGCTTACGAGCCTGATACTTCTTTACTGCGATGTCAAGCGGCGTCAACTACCACTGCTACACAGGATACTTCACAGTTGAAGTGGGAACCAGACCCTGACATTAGCAGACAACCCGGTATAATCATGGCTACAGAACCTGTTATTGTGCCTGTCATTGTTAAGCGAAATATGAGGTATATTCCTGTCTCCTCAGTACAGAATGACTGTGGACAAGCAAACAAGACGAGATTTATTGACCTCAAAATCCCAGAAGTTGTTGAACAATTTACAAACAATGGTATCTGTACCAATTTATTTTCCATAGACCCACCCAGTCATATCAATTTTGATCAAAATGAGATAGTTGAGGAAAAAGTTTCAGTAGGCCTGCCATCTGGATCACACTCAATAATGGATTACGAAATGGACGGGGACTCAGAAAGTTTTTGCAATACCTCTGGCTCCATGACAACTCCTGCTGTGCCCTTAAGGTTACCAGAAGAACAAATGTCTTTTGTTTTAAAGTCTACCGACAAGGCTCCTGAATGTTGTACAGCACTTGTATTCACAACTTTGTTGAACGAGCCGGGGGAAGTTGAAGTCTTCGAAGAATGGCCCGACATTAGTCAAGCACATGACTTCGCTGTTCACGCAACACAACGGGGCAACGAGGCAGTGACAAACAAGGAAGTTAAAAGGAACTCTCGAAGAACTTTCTTTGATTTACTTACCACTTTCAAAAGACAAGAGCCACAAACTCAGATACCTGGAGCAAAAACATATGACACTGAATCTAATTCAGTTGCACCCACCGCACAAGAAAACACAGCGCCCGTGTATTCAGAAAAAAATACTACCGTTGCAGAGAACACCGATGTCTTAGCAGAACAACTCCAGGACCAGACTTATCCAGTTGTTCCTGAGAATTCAGTTGATAACAAACCTAAAGCCACTTGCACATGCACCATCAATAAGAAGAAAAACGGGAACTTACTATGTACGGTGGACAAAACGGTAAATATACGTCTGGCGGGAAGTCCGGTAGAAACTTCTGGGTGTGTGAAGAGTGTGACCTCCGTTACCACTCCGAAAATGGCTATGGACGTCATGCTTGATACCCAACAGATGAGTCCTTTTCTTCAAACCCCTGTACGTCGCTTAAATGCTGCAAAACCAACGAATCGAGAGCAAATGGCTGTGGCTCTCAGATCAAAGACCTTTGGTTCGCCAAGTCACCACTACTCATCTGATAGAATAAAGCACCGCAAAGGAAGCGATGAAGTTGATTTATTGAAAGAACGATCAAAGCCAGACCCCTCAGTTCCCAGTTTCCTTCCACCCATTGAAAATGTTCACACAAGCACCATGGCTTCTGACGTCCAACTTCCCACACGAACAAGCAAAACAGAACAAAATGGAAGTGTCACTTTGCCAAAACTAAGGCCGTCTGGTTCGAATTTAAGCGAACACAAAACGGGAGCATCTGTGAATAGAAATAACCATATCCCAAGCAAGTCCAGTAGCAAAACCAGAAAGAAGGTGTACGATATACTCGTTTTGCATCCATCGACGTGATTTTCACCGATGCTACCACACCCACCAACCACAAAGTTGAACCACGCATTTTCCCTTGGTTGGGTTATATTTAATTCATTTAAATCAGTGACAAATGCATATTCTTGTCAGTCATTTCGGATTTAATCAATCCCCCCTTATTTGAAACATTTTCTCCCACACAGCTTTGTTCTGCTTGTGGTTTTATGCCAAGTGGCATAGATACTACACTTTCCCTTCCCAATACATCTAACTTTGCACACATTGCATGCTTACTGATTATATGTCATTTCAAGCACTTGGTTCATCGACTAGAGGACAGAGGAATCCCACTGCTATCGTACCGCTGCAGTGTGCGGTTGACGCCCAGTTGCTGGTGAAAGCGCTTAGCCCGCATGGGATTTTAAGGAAAATTAGCATTGATTAAGCAGAGAAAAAGTGTAATAAGTTTTGAGTTGGACTGGACACATCACTGAGACGTTAGTGCGTTGGCCCTACTGGTGGACGGGCTGGGTGAAATTCTAATGTGGACGGAAGAAATGAGTTGAAATAAGTGAGCTATCCATGACACCATATTAGGAGATGCAACTGGAGAGGGAGTTCGGGAACTCAGTTGCGTCCGAGCAGTGTGGTGGTTAGATTACAGTTATCACAATTCTTTCTAATCTATAATCGCAAGGAGTCCTGAAACGATTGGTTAGAAATGAGTAGCCCCATCAAAAGTGCTCCTTCATATTAGATATTTGATTAATCAAGCTGGTAAGGTCATCTCTGTTAGGCAACATTTCCGCTTTCTGTGTATCGGTTCTGTTGGTTCTCCAGTTATTGGAAGCCAAATTTATGATAATTGATTTTTCATCTTTAGTTTCATAAGACTGGTGACTGTAACAAATGACAGTAATATGAATAGTGGCTTGCCTTTGGCTGAGCTCGAGGTAGGTGAGTAGTTAAGGCGCGGATTTACCGACAGGAAGTTCCTTTTTCGAGCCCATCCTCTGCACCTCGACAGCTTCTATCCTGGCTTGGTAGTTAAGGCGCGGATTTACCGACAGGAAGTTCCTTTTTCGAGCCCATCCTCTGCACCTCGACAGCTTCTATCCTGGCTTGAGAAACTTGGCAGTAAGCACGCACTCGTGTTTCTTTCGGGTGGTGCTGCCGCCATATACCGAAAGGGTACTACGGCTAAAAGATTATTTTTTAAGCCATTCACTCCGGGCGCAAAACGAACGTTTTTTCGGAGACAATATGCGTTTGGACTAGGATGGTCATCGAATGAAAATCTCAAGAGTTGCATTTGGCTTGGCTCAGGTAGATTCATCTAGGCCATGGACAACTAGCACCTTGCTCAAGCCTTTAAAATGCAACAACTCATGGAGACTTGTGCCTGACTACCTAGCTACTAGTGCAGTAGAGCTCTTTTGTGCAACATTTGGGGCAAGTTGTCATTTGTCAGCCTTCCTCGTCTCTGATCAAAGCCTCCTCCTTGGCCCTTACTTCATTACGCATCGTCCGAACCGTGGTCGTTCGTTCATTTTTATTTGAATTCGTGGTACTTGAGAAAAATACCCTCAGCCTCACTCCTACTTAAACCAAAGTTGAAAACTCATTCAGGCCAGGTCTGTTGACTACAGGTACCAAATTGCTGCCTCAGATATACGATAAAGGTTCATACCAAAGTCAAGACTTGAAGCTGCTATGCTGAAAGTATACACATGAACTTGTATAGTTATTTTGAAAAATACTACACTTCAGGCTATTCGGCCAGGCAAGTCATCATCATCATCATCATCATCATCATCATCATTATTAGCTGTAAGAAACTCGTACTTGTCGTACAGTGGTTGTAGCCGCCACCGTTTTGTTCACCGGTGATTCGAAGAGGTGAATAAATCCAGCACTGTAGGTGAACTGTTCAGTAAGGGATTGGGAAGGAGCTACGCATTAAAGGCAATAGCTTGGATGCACGAGCGCCATTGAGGGCGCAACTGAGCCATATCTGACCATGTTTCTAGCCATTGATGTGGCCCGTCTCAGGGTCCCCATCCAGGAAGACGGCAGTGACCAGCGCAGCTGAGTTTGCTGGTAATGGCCTTCACACTTCGCTCCCAAGTCATTGTCTGACCGCCTCTGGCTCTCTTCCACCCTTCACGTGGTTGTGCGAAAAGAGGAGGTCGGTCGACTGGCATACGCAGCACGTGGCCAAGCCAGTGCAACCTATGCATCGTGATCAATTGACCTATCGTGGGTGAGTTATTTCTCCCGATTGTCATTCGACGAACTTCAGCATTCCTGGTCAGGTATTCCCACCAGCTTCGTGCAATGCTCCGAAGACAAGTGTATGTTTAAGGTGGACAATCAGGTCAAAAATGCTTTGTTCACAAAAAAACAATTGCATGTGGGTTGTAATCAATGAACTGGCACGATGTTCAATCATTGTCACGGTACTATACCTTGAATCTGGAAGTTTCACACACACTCTGAATCTAGAGTCTCAAATGAACCTACAAAAATGGGGCAACACTACGTTCCATCCTAGATATGAACGTTCATTGTATCACAAAATAGCCTAAGAATTGTTGACGATGACAATGCCTACAAGAAAATAATTTGGGAACAAATAATTTGAGGAAAATATTTGATTTTGTGAGTACAGTGAGATTGACCGATACGCCATATTCGAACAAGCATTCGAATACGAAATCCTTGCGAGCATTTCTCAGGAATAAGTAGTTAATTTCATTTCTGCCTAACGCTGATATCATCTAGTTTTCATCAAAATTATCAAGAGTTCTCATCTACCTTTGCAAGAAAACTGTAAGAATTCTAATTCCAGGGCCCAGGACGAATTGGTAACGGACAGTTTGTCTGCCCGAAATATGGCTTATCTGTTCAAGGTGCAAGACTTTGCACAATGCACACTTGACCGCAAATGGAAGATCCCACATCAGCTTTACTTTCTACTTGGAGCCAAATAGGGTGGAAGATCAGTGTGAAGGAGACATTCGGCTGTCATCAGGTGGGTCTCCCGCGAAAAACAAATTCGCAAACACCATGTGACTGTCCAAACTGCAATTGTTTGGGAATGTGGGAAAATCAAGCAATGAGAAATTCTGTTGCGTGAAGCGTGGGAAACAGATTGATGACCCTTTTCATTCAAGACTGAAGAAAAACACTTATTGGTCACTTATGAAACACAGATTGATCTGGTCTTGGTATCAGAAACCAAGTCTAAACGTAATTAATTTGAGAAAACGAAACGTCAGATTTCCGACATCGCAGTAAAGCTTGCGATCTGGATGCCCTATATTCAACAACAAAGATAGGTTTTGAATACCCGAAAGTAAAATATTTGCCGAGTTTGGCAGTCCACAAAATGTGGAACATATTGGGTCCCTCGTTTCATAAGAGCTTGATAAACAATCGGTAGTTTTCATTTGGGCAACATTTCGCTTTTGACACAAAAGCTTCATCAGGCCAAGGGAGCAGGTCACCAAATTGGCCAGGTTATAAGGCAGACTGGGAACCAACCAAATAAAAACTAACGATTGTTTATCAGGCTCTTCTCAAACGATGACTTCTCAATTGGTTCTAAACCATTTCCATATTAGGTTCCTGTTTGTCCGCCTCACGAATGTTGCCCAGTTGATTTTGGAGGGCGAAATGCAGGTTCTCTAGTTCTGTTGGTTTTTGTCGATTTATTTAATTAACTAGCGGCTGGTGAGTATTCGTGTATTTCCAAACGACACGTGTGTGCAACGTACAGGAAAAATTTAAGTCAGAAAGCGCATTCGTTTGTTTACTTTCTCTGGAATTTGTACAAATTAAACTTTACTGGTAACTGGTGTTGTGCGTTTAATCGTGAGGCTGCACTTTCAAGATTCAGCAAGCTGTGCGTTCGACTTCGGTGGTGCTTGTTGAGTAATTGATGGTTGTACGAATTCCACCTTCCAAAGCCTTTTAGACGGAGTTTACTAAGTACAGGGTGTCTCATAACAGACGCAAAAATATTACCCATGTTAAAACTTCAACGCCGATTCAAACGTTTATCATTTTTATGTGGAAATTTACCGTGAACAGACTGGCATTACAAAAGAAAGAAACCGCCCCTTTCTTCTATAGCAAGCTGGAGGCGGTATGAGATGTGAGACACAGGATGTTTAACTTTTTCAAGCGTCACTCGTGCACACTCTGCAGTTGTCGCTCTTAACTCCATCAAATTCTTCGGTTTACTTTCATGATATACACGAGCCTTGATCATTCCCCAAAATCAATAATCCAGAAGTGAGGGATCAGGTGACCTTGCTGGTCATAAGTTTGGAAGTCCACGAGCGATGACTCTGTCATCAGAAAATTGCTTTCGAAGGTAAGTTCCCACTTGGTTTGAGTAGTGGGGTGGAGCACCATCTCGCTGAAAGACGGTCGATGACTTCTTGTGCTGCCTGGGTTGCGGGGTAACATGCTTTTGCAGCATATGGAGGTTACTGTCACCGGAAACTGTAGCATCAAAGAAAAAGGGACGCAAAGATAATTTGAAGAGAATCCCATCCACACACAGAGATGGGAATAAAGATTATGGGTGAGGTACTCGTGAGGAGCTTCACGGGACCACATCACGCAATGGTGCTTGTTGATTATGCCATCCACAGAAAAATTGGCTTCATCGCTCCATAGAATGTTGGGAACGATTTCTTCATTGCCCAGCTACCAGCTAGCGAACGCGACACGTTACTCCTTGTCTTCCTCAGAGATGTTTTGTAATAAAGTGAAATGATACGGGTAGAGATGAAGGTGGCATCTCATATTACGACGCATGCTGGCGCGGGGAATGCTGGTCAACTGAGACACCTGAGTTATTGACGAAGATGCCATGGTATTTTGGGACTGAAGTTGCTCGACGGCATTCTGTACAATGGGCGCTCTTTCATCATTCAGAGGCTTTCTCCCTTTGCCAGGAAAATCCAGCGCAGATCCAGTGGACTCAAATTTCGCAATCAAGCGTGTAATGGTCGACACTGCGACAGGATCTTTGATGAGACCATATTTGGTTTTGTAACCACGAGGTGCAGCGGTGGCACTTTCACCAAGGAAATAGTACAGTTTCACAATTTCAATGCGCGTACTGACATCCATCATAAACAACACTTAAGCACAAAACCTATTTTATACGGCTACTAATAATAAAAAAAACTTTGTTATCCTTTCTTTAACTGGCTACGTCTACTTACCCAATTGAATTTTGCGTTTATTATGAGACCCCCTGTACATGAATAACTAATGTTCGTGCGTACAACAAATGTAACAGGGGCACTGGCGGGCACAGCTGATTTCATAAGTTTTGCATCTGACGAACCGTCTGCAAAGTTCTTCTACTTTGAGAAAAACTCACTTCCCATGGTCGCGTACTTTTTCGGACGTACTGCTAATCCGTTTCTAGATTCCAAACCGCGGGACGCCGGTGTCAAAATAGAATAGCTTAATGTAATTGCACACGATTCCACGGATGTTTTGATTTCAAGACATGCGTACATGGAATCATTTGCACAGCATGGTCTGAAATTCAGATCAAGAATGAAAGGACAGCTTTCGGTTCCTGACATATGAGAAATACATTGCATTCATTGAATAATCACTGCAGGATTTTCAGAGAGAACACAATGGACGGAAAAGTATGGTGCTGTATTAAAGTTAATTACTTATCACAGCAGGTGACAGAGAAAACAACCCGCAGGCACTGAAAATTTCTTGATTATGAATGTGCCGCACATTGGTCGCATCATGTCCCAGTTGGTACGATATTCGAGAAATCTTAACTTAATGCATTTGTCGAAACCAGTCTAATTTGGGTTCAATTAAAACATAAGATTGACGGAAACTCGGGGACTGCGGCTACCTGATGAGTCCCCAGAATGCAGAACCGATCGTGGACTGTCGAGGAGTTTTCAGCAACCTTGTGAGTAGTTTCCTGTATATTGGTTATTTTTTCAGTTGATCGGTGACAGCCAAATTGAGGTAAGTCACAACACAGTGATACATGATGCGCTTGAAAACGAGGCCGGGACAATACGGTCTATTGAATACCGTAAAAAAGGTGCAACGAGGTTTGAACGGCTTCGTCAACATACATTTCCAGTATTCTTCTAGTAGCTTCATCTACAAAGTCGTACATGCGTTTATCGATTAAAATTTGGGTACAACGCCCGAACGAACGATAAAGCATCATAACCTCGATATTCATGGTAGACACCCTGCATACTAGCCGTTAATTTTTGAGCACAGACGAAAAATGATCATAACAAAGTACAGTAAAGTAGTGCTTGGGTTCATTTTTCACCGAAAACCAAATTAAGTGTTGTGGAAACGGATACAACGTGCTCCTGATTTTGGATTGGATTCCTAACGCGCTACGCACCAGGTAAATTTCAGACCGGATTGTCTTGCTCTGTGAGTGCCGGTGTCTATAAAATTCGCTTCTGAATACAAAGTTGCCCATTGTAGGTACGTGCAACAATGGCCTCAGTAGTGGCTAACTAAACAGTTTCCGTTGTTTCCGGAAATCTCATGAACAGATGACGATTTGGTTTATGCAGGATGCCCTAAATGAATCTGTCGTTTAAGAAGTGTTTTCACTAACCATGTCGGTAGTGCGTTACATCTGTATAAGACATAAAATAAGTGTTGATCTGGTGTCTTGTATATGACAGACGGGCCAAAACCGAACTGTTAATGGCACGCTGTTGTCTTTCTTAGCAACTCGCGGAACGAGTTCGGGCGTCCGTTTAGCGGCTGTTTGGTTGAACGGCCCAGTTATCTATCGCCAAGGGAGCAACATACATGTAGTTCTTTTGAGAGATTGACGGTTCAGTTCTATATTTTATGATGAGAAGGCAAATGGTGCAGACAACTCTTAACCCGGTCTCACTGGATGTAATTTCGAAGGTTTTGTTAAGCTTTAAATCACCTACTGAATGTTTCTGGGTGATGTTCCTTAAGTCTTAGTGTGTTAGATTGGTTGAACAAGTGTTGGGTCGGTGGGGAAACCTACATGTGTTTGGGTCCAGCCTAGGGTCTAGTTCTTCTGATTCAGTTCATTTGATGGTTCCTCTTGAACTTCGTTTGAACCTTTTGTCAGTCTGTGTGGGTGAGCTAGTGCTAAGATAGTTGTGTAAGAGGGATGCTGTGACCTTCGGTTGGGTCGGGATTTCCACCCCCACCCCCCTGTTTTTGCTAGTGATTCTACGTGGATTGACAACCACACAGTCACGTGCCAACTCGGTTTATCTAAGACCGCTTTCCATACGCTCGCCAGTTCCACACCCTCGATTATATTCACGCCGACACCAAACAGAGATTTGGCTTGACTTAGGTGATTGATTAAGCAACAAATCTACCGATTGTCACCAAACGTTTTCGAAAACGACGACTACCCAATCGGTTCCAAGTATTTTTCACGTAATTCAAGATGCTCCTTCATCTTTTTAAGATGAAGAAAACAGCCATGCACATGTTAGGAGTATGAGACCCCGATGCAGGGAGACTAATTTTACGTTCAAGTAGACGAAACCCTGAGCAATCCCGTTCGGAAGACCAGTTTGGACCAAGCTGCTCAGGTCAGTTAAGAAAGACTTATTTCCAAGCCAGAACCAGGATTCAGAAAGGTTAAAGACAAGTTGGAAAACATCTAAAATTGTCATGATATAAGTTGCTTTAGTTTAACTCATTCGAGGTGATATGTTTCCATAAATTCACTCATGCAGTTTGCTAGTAGCCGAAGTGAAAAGACGACAGTGTGGATTCAGTTGACAGTGGGTGTAAACACAAATTGACTGATGTCACCAATAACTCTAGAAATAATAGGGAATATACCAAACAAATAAAAATTTCAGTATATTGTGAGACATGTATTCACCTTAAGGGTTTAAACTTGCATACTGCTCATTGCCACATTCACTTTGGTTCTGAGTAGAGTGAACCAGGGGATTCCTATTTTTTACATGAGGTTTCGGGCACTAACGAAAGGTAAAATATCAGTGGATCTTACGTAAAATCGAGTAATGCATGCACAAGACTCATCGTAACGTCTGACAAACATTAATTTCAAGGAGATTTCTCCGTTTGGTTAATCCAAATCGGTGGACCACAAAACCACAACCAAGTGGTCCATTCTAGTAAAACAAGGGTAAACTAGATTTCGCGGGCGAAGTTATGAAAGTTGCTAGCATTACGATCGATTAATCTGGGTGGCCAGAGGTCACGTGAACGGACCAAGGAATACGCAAGGCACTTTCTGGGTCACAGACTGGATTTGAGTAAGCGACTTGCTGTTACTCCACATATGACTAGGTATTGATATTAAACGCTTGTTAGTAGGTGGATAGGCGCTAGGTCCAGTAAGCTGAAATAGTCGTTAAACTTAATCGCATGTAACCGAACGATACGCTAGGAAGTGAGCTGCTTGATCCGGCCATGGCAGTAGAAAAAATTGTCCAGTTGTATAACCCTTTTGGTGCATATCTACCATGTTACGTGGAGCAACTAAGAGGTCCGAGATACACTCAGGTGGCCCAAGCCTATGCAAAAGCCACACAGTTTCAGACATTGGAATCAAACAACGGATCTTCTTGTAAGTAATTTCCCAACCTGTTCGTGTACCCCCATCCTCCTGTTCATCTGCGACTAAAAAAATAATGCATAGCATCATTTGAGCTTCTTGACGGTCAGCGCAGTATAGTCAGAAATATAAATTGCTTAACTGTAACACCCTTTCGGCCATGCCACTAGAAGGAAGGGCTGGGGTACTGCCCGGTTGCCTAAGCCCAGATAGGGGAAGTCAAGAGGCAGAGTTTGGATTCGAACCAGGAATCATCCGGTCAGCAGTTTCGCGCTCTGACCACTGAGTCATCCCCCACCTCGGGGAGTGCATTAACTAATTCAAATGCTAACATACCAAAATGAAGGGAAGTAGACAATTCCTCTATAGCCGACTGTGTTTGAGTGCACTCCTGCAAGTTCGACCTGGCATAAGCCGAATGGAATAAAAACACTGTGTTTGAAAACGAGGTAAACATGTCCTAGGACTCTACGATTCCTGCAAAGTCAGAATCTGATATTTTGACCTGCTCCAGAATGAGCAATCCTTCACTCTAGACGTGTGGATTTTACGGACGCAAAAGTGGCCACATACACTATTACTAAAGGATGACATCACACATGTGAGCGACACCTCGAACATACATTTTATGTCCGTTTGGTTGCGCAATTCAAGCGGTGCCTGGTGATGGTGTTAAACCTGAATGGCTACGACAGACAGACTGGTTATCCAGGCTTGAATCAAACAGTATGACGAAAATCAGTGCGTTTTTAAACAACAATCATTAAACATAGAAGAATGCTGGCTTCGGTGGCGGAGTATAAAGCATCCACTAGCACGACTTTTGTAGGGTTTGACAAAACGCGATGGATAATTACAGAAACACAACCTTTTTTACAAGCTGTGGGATGTGCAGTCAAACTTGGAGTTTCAGTTTAAAAAACGGATGTTCAGCGAGCAAATGCATGCCATTCTTGGGCGTATTCTTACTAAATATACTGAATTATTCACAAAATTATTGGACGCGATCATCCGAATTGCTGGAAAACTAATCGAGGACAGTCATCAGCGATACTGAGCCGACCATATGCTAGGGACGAAGCGCCACTTGTTTTATATCTCGAGGGTGGTTTGTAAACCGGAGTGTGGATGTGCCTTGCTTTTCAGTTCAACGTACTGCTCAATATACAGAATGCCCTTCAGGAATGCAAGCCGGTAATTATAAATTATCAAGCTTGAGCAGCGGATAACTGTTCCAGACCAAAGTTCACTGAAGTGGCGAGAACAAAGGTATACTAGACGTCGTCAATTGAACACAAAGAATGGGACGAGGGTTTCGTCGTATCACGTGCTTGGCAATTAGAAAAATCGAAAAACAGCTTACTACACCTTTTTGCATTTAATCAGCAGAACTCTTGTCCACTGTAATAACGGATCAAACTCATTTATACGTGATCCATCTTGATTATTCTAGTTGTTGTATCTATTTGCATTCAACCCAAAGTCATCACGAAGAAATAGTCACTTTCAAAACCCTGATCCAATAGGGCTACTAAATTTCAGGAGTTCACCATATTGACTGTGAATGAATACATACTATCAAGGCAATTTTACACCGACCAGAACAGGTCACCGAGAGGGTGTCCTTACAAGTGGTCGGAATCGCTACCGCCCTGAGAAACGTCCACTGTAAACGAACTACAACTAGCGTGTCCCTCAATTTTGCATTTGTCACACTTTTGAGCTTTTCAGTCCGTTTTAAACATCTCCGAAGCTTAAAACCGTCTTAGGTTAAGAGCTATCACAGGGTTTTTATTTCTACGTCCGCTTATTTGATGAAATATCATAGCCGGTCATACTGTGTACCTGATATAACCCTCATAGGTGTGATTGTTTCACCCTGAGTTCATCTTACCCACACACAAAAAAGTTCAAGACTTGAGCTAGCAGAGTTTACTGATAAAAACATCCATTTTTCCTGTCACACTCCCAGTGAGACATTCCTTGTTAGTACATCATTTGATCCACAATTAATTATAGAATGGTTTTGAATTCTTTTGAAAGTTGTTTTCTTTTTAGCAATGAGTAGTTTTATCACAAGATGCGAAAGTTTTCAAGAACCAATGGCTTTTGTGTTGACCACAATTCACAATTTATGCCAAGTTCATACAATCGTGCGATTCTCTAGTGCACAACTTCCAGATTGCTATTTGTGAAACTATTTCAAATGAATCCAGCTTGCTATCGGAAAGTGAGCGGGCAAAATTTTCCCCTCTGAGAGAGAAAGTTTTTGCCTGTACGGAATATTCATGCTCCTTGTCGTCATCCGCCACGTTAATTTGAATGAAATTCAATTTTTCCCGGCAACCGTTCACAGTAACAAATCTACCAGTGGAGGGAGGTATGTCCTTCAGTGCAGAGAGTTTTGTTGATCAGCATGATCTAAGGGGTCACAATCTGTTGGACAAGGTCTCAAAAGATCTCTTAAGCTTTCCTGAACATTCTCTGAGTATTAAACGACGCTAAACAGGCACTGTACAACGACCTCATAATTTTCGTACCAACTTCTCACACCTGACCAGACACTACTCACATGTGTCCTGAGCGGTATACCGTTGCACACCTTACCCGTTAGAGAGTTCGCATGCACTCCCGATGTTCGAATCATTTAGGTTAGATCAGCGAGAGTAGCTGGTACATTTGATTCCTGTTGGATATGTCCTGCCAAATCCGAATCTGGTTGCCATTTTATCTTTGTGGTCCATAATCGTCCTTAATTGTATAAAAGTCCCCTTGATGGTCATAACGACAAATAGGGCCTGCCAGAAACTGCGAAACTTCCGCGATCCCAATCCCCTCCTTTCACGATTCTATTTCTGTCATGGTGTTTAATGAATCACCGATTATTTGAGGATGGTGGTACCCAACGGTCGGCCACAAAAAGAAGGCAGTTTATGATCTCCACGCTTTTCAGCTGCTCTTTACTGTCCTGATTGACGATAACTCACCAGTTGCCGACGACCAGAATTACGTTTTGAAATACCCTTGCGAGCCACAGGAGTGTGAAACTTGTTTCGGTATACCGTGCATCCATGGCCTACTTGGATATAATGATTGCGGTGCCCTATTTTTTCCCCTTTGCCGCAAAACCAGTACGACGATGGTTTCACAACAAAGTTTGATTTTATCCCCCTTTCCCACGCCCTCTCATCAATTGAAACAACATAGCAGGCAAGCCGTTGCTGGGACTGTCCTACCGGAAAACCTTCTGATGAACATCAATGGCAAGGATCGCAAACAGTTCATTTGTAAATCGTGCTTTTGAACAATCACGTACCCGATTCGCTCTACATGTCGCACGAATATGCATGTGTTTACTGCAACTAATTTTCTGATAAGTTGCATAAAACGGACAAATTTATCGTTACCAGTATTTTCACTCGGTTGAGTGTGCAGCGAAAATAGGGAGCATTTTGCCTTATGGGAATCTATTGTTTAGCGATCGGTTAGATATTCTTCAGGTAAAAATCAGATTGCCCATCTCAGCCAACAAACCAACGATAATCTACATTACCTGAGCTAACATTTTCCTCTATAAAAAGAGTTGTATTTGCATCCACATCACTAATATTTGAACATATTTATTCCATCCCTCGCATAATCATTCTGGTGAGCTCAACTTAAGGGGAAATCACGCCGCTCAGTTGTAAGCCAGGTCGCTTGTTCAAACGCGACCCATGCACCCATCATATCGTGGGTATTTTGGAGCTCTGCAATACTTGGGTGTGTAATCAGCTGCGTCACCTAAGGTACCCCTAAACAAATATGCGCATCAGACTGCACCATTGTGGCTAAAAAATACTTGAAAAATCCATAATAACCAAAACGATCGCAACATTTTACACCTAGATGTAGTGGAGGCTCAAACTAGCGTGTTGGTTTGATGGACAGTGCCTCGAATTATATCACGTTCAAAGCTCCGCGTTTCTAGGTGACGTAGCTCCTGACTGAATTCAGGGTAATTGGTGGATAACACAGTCCTCGTAGACTTGCTCATGTTTATCTGAAATACATTTCAAACTTAGTTTTTCACTGAGGTGTGATAACCATATTCACCTCGGCTTGGTTCTCGGTATGAGTCTCCCAATCTAGCGTTCATGTCGAAACAACCAAAGATGCACAACGTATATTGACGCCCAAAACGAAGTCAGGAACACTTGTACAGCACGTCTTGTAGATAGAGTAAGCGGCAACAACACGGAAGTTATGGCGCCTTCTGTATGCGGCACTGGCAAACGGCATTCGGCCAATACTGGGCCATGATTGGCTGTTGGGTCAGGACGTTCAACCAATCAGATCTCGGCTCGATGACGGACAGGCAAGTGTCCCGAAATTTTGGTCAGTCTTCTGTGCGATAGGCTTCTCAGCCGTAGCAGCGCCTAACTGCGAGCGGTAAGGATCCGTGTGTCAGATCTCGGCTCGATGACGGACAGGCAAGTGTCCCGAAATTTTGGTCAGTCTTCTGTGCGATAGGCTTCTCAGCCGTAGCAGCGCCTAACTGCGAGCGGTAAGGCGGGATCCGTGTGGAATTCTACTTAACAAGATGTCCAACAGATACTCTCGGACACTATTATATTAGAGAGGGTCCACTTTTCAAACCGTTCACACTTCCCAATCGACTTTAGTCACCTGATATTTTCACCTAATGCCCAAACGTTTGGTGGTCAGAATTGACTGCACTGTTAAGGCGAAAACTTTCGCCGTTAATATAACAGCAATTTTCTTATTGTCCGCGTCTTCAAACAGCGTGCCGCCTGTCATTAGTTTTTGGGGAGCGAATAATGGGCAGTTTGTGGTTCGTCCAGGAGACTTTGAAACATTTGAGCCAGATGTAGGAAATGAAACAAAAGCTAAACAAACCTGGGCCTTGGTAATCTATGCTGAAAATTGTGGAACAAACTGAGACAAAAATTTCGACGTAGTTCCAACTGGGTCCAAAGTAAACAGAATTAGAATTTCATTTAATATTGTCTATAAGCAGCACACTACTCATAAGGTTGCTGGAAACCTTCGACAGACCACGACGGGTTTAGCTATTCTTAGGGCTAGTCATATGGATGCAGCACCCGAGGTCCTGTCAACCTTATGCTTTAGCTGCTCCGAACGGGACAGATTTTATCAAATGTTCTCATTTGCAAATGAATTTCGGCTGCTGACAGGTGGTTCAACTGAATCGAGCAGAAGCTTCTTTTTATGGAGGGGACCATCATTAAGGATGGTGGATTCAGTTAAGTAGCCTGTCAAAACCAAATTTATATGCAAATGAGAGTATATTGTTCTACGTCGCCTCGAAGACACAGTGGGTGATGGGATTCAAGGCAACTAGATTTTTACTCAATTTATGACCAGTTTTATTCGATACGTACACAAGTGAATGATGACAGAGCAAACTCAAGGTGATTACTTTGGAGATCTAGGCGAAACTACAACCTCAACTTCCCTCGACGTGTGTAGTGCCCTCGGACAACCGAAAATCACGAATGAAATATTTAATATCATGATTGGCAGTTCTCGGAAGTTTATGCTTTCCTTTGGAGACTAACAGAGGCGTTTTAGCGTCAGCTGGTGTCTAGTGCGCAAATGGTCCTCCCGAATTGGATTACTGAATAATGTGGGCTCACGTAAAAGCTGAAATTCCAGTGTAAGGAGAAAAGTCACGAAGCCGTTCATTAGAAAACACCAAACACCGGAAAGTAAACATTTCATATGCACCTTATTTTCAAATACTGAACATCCTCACGCGTCTTCTTGAACTTTCATTGTCTATCATGCACTTGGAAACGAACGTTGCAAAGTAGTTCCATAATGTACCGCCATCTCTCATTGGACACGAAGTGGAGTTTTGAGAAAACCACATACTACTCTCATGCCTCACCAGTAGTAACCGCCGTTACACCAGGAAGACTGTAGCAACGTCTAAACTGGTACAAAAATAAGCGAACAGCTTTATTCATCAGAACTGAGAAGGATTCGATGAAAACCGCAGGTATGCCAATAATCTAAGGATAATGATGAGTGGAATATGACGCAGGCTGTCAATGACGTGCAAAAGTTGACTAGTTAGCATTGGTGTGTCTGGATTTTTCAGCTGTCATCTCTTATTCGTCAGCCGGTTTTTTCCTTCTCCATGCTCATCGGCCATAATCTCCAAGTAAGTTTGCCGCCTCAGGCCACCTTCTATTCCAGTTGGTACGGTACATTAATGTCGCAATACATAGTGTTTTAGTGAACAACTAGCAAAGAAAAATGAAATCATAAACAGAACATTCATTTGAGTCTTCCTTGAATACCACATCGATATACAAATGAGAGTACTGCCCTTGTGATGACACACTGTTTTCTGGCTAGGTCCCACTTGGTAGAAACACGGATAAAGGAATCGATATGCCTTGATGCGAAAAAGTGTGCTCTGGACTCTCTGAAGGCTTTGATTGGACGTTAGAATGGAATGAGAAACGAAGAAGAAATCGAAATAAGGAGCAACACCGGATTATCGGTTAGAGATACGGACATTATTTCTGTTGCAGATAATCACTTTTTCTTCTTATCAGATAAGAAACTGTATCCGGTTATCAGTGTCAGTTACATAGAGCGGCAGTTTGTAAACCGAAATGTGAGGAAAGAACGCTTCCACTTACCCTACCCAGTCAATTGGATCACTCAAATATTTCCTCGGTGTACTTGATTGACAGTGTTTAGCCCGTGAATTAAGTCGAAGCACCACGAAAGAACATGTAGGAAAATTGAACTAGGCTTTTTAGTAGTGTGAACAGACAGCAAAACTACCAAACTTAGCTATTATTGTTTGACTCTCAGCTGATTTTTGGGTCATTCTTGACCTCCATACTTTCATGTCATGCCAAATGTATCTCAGGAACACTAACCATATGAGCTCAAAGAACCGAGTGCGGTCTTAATCCAAAGCATTAAATGGAGTATTAAAAGTTCAGATTTGTGTGTGTATGCGCCCGAATCATAATGTTAGCTTTCTTGTAGATCCTGTCCAATATTTTGACAACAGAGACTGAACAGAGAGTAAACAGTGCGTCGTATAGTGAACCGCTGAACGAAAAATATGCTTCTAGTTGAAACAGTGGCTATTATTTTTTAACAAACACTGAGAAACAATGGGTATCTAATAAGTTTTACCAATTGTAGGTACAACGCCCAGACCGAGGGTTGTACCGATTGATGCTTCAGTGCCTACTCTTCAGCCTTAAAATCCATAGCACTTTCCAGATAAACTACACATTACGGGGGCAGCTGCCTTGCACAATGGACTCCCTTTGTCCCGATGACCATAAAATGGTATCACATACTGACTGTGAATGTACGTACACTGATCTGTCCAACGGGAAATTGAAGGTGAGAAACAATGAATATAAATCACATTCTGGGGCAACTCCCAGAAATCCGGGGAAAGTAAACAAACAGGAAAATGTATGGGTCGTCACGTTCACCAGGGCTCCGCTTACGTTTTGAAACTCACGGATTTTTCTTGACTGGCAACATTCGTGTGTTAGTGCGAGCAAATTCGGTAATTTTCAGCTGAGTCTCGTTAAAGTGTGCGGACCAGCTCCCGATGACCATAAAATGGTATCACATATTGACTGTGAATGTACGTACACTGATCTGTCCAACGGGGAATTGAAGGTGAGAAACAATGAATATAAATCACATTCTGGGGCAACTCCCAGAAATCCGGGGGAAGTAAACAAACAGAGAATGTCTGGGCCGTCATGTTCACCAGGGTTCCGCTTACGTTTTGGAACTCACGGATTTTTCTTGACTGGCAACATTCGTGTGTTAGTGCGAATTCATTCGGTAATTTTCAGCTGAGTCTCGTTAAAGTGTGCGGACCAGCATAGCTGACAAATATCTTACAGCGTGTGTTCAAGTAGAACATAAATTTGACAGAAACAAGGGGACGGCGCATACATGGTTAGCCTCAAGAAGAGTAAAACCGTTTGTAGATCAAGTTTTCAGAAACCTTCTGAATGACGTTCCTACAAGAGGACACTTAGAATTTATCGCCATAAGACACTTGTTTTTATCAAGACTCCAAACCTATGTATGCTAGTGCGCTTCTGTCAGTGCACACGCTGTGAAGATCGAGCGTATGAATCAAGGGCCCCAAGCTTCATACATATCATCATCATCATTGTCAGCTGTAATAACCGCGTACTCTCGTGCAGTGGGTTGTAGCTGCCGCAGTTTCGTTCGTTTGGGGGGAGGGGTAGGTAGCTGTGTATTGTAGGCGGGAGCTGGTAAATTGTTCCTTAAATCGAGCACTGTCAGTGGGCTGTCAAATGGGGGG
>NW_008751926.1:253102-254935 GCF_000715545.1 Opisthorchis viverrini | reverse complement strand
ATGCATTGAATACATAGGGAAAAGCTAAATAGTTTATCTACTCCAAACATTACTTAATGGGAACCATGATTCATGCAGTGCATTCAAAACAAACCTGACGCTTCTCATCGATTAGACGGAGTGGTTCATCTGGTCGCTGTGTCGCTTACTTCACCTCCGACCTTTTGTAAGAAAATCGATGAACTTGGAGTCTGGTCATTGCAGTATAGCATAAAACGACTTTAGATTCCAAACTGCCATGTTCAGCAGTGAGGCTCCCACACAGGTGACCTAGCTGCATTCGTATACCGATAATCCATAGACGTATATTCGGTTTCATTTTGGCTATAGTTTGTTGGTTTACTAGAACATTGGATATCGAAAGAAAAAGTATACTATGATAGATGGTTAGAATGAACGGGGAAGCAGTGAAACGGCAAATACGCCGCAAAGATGCAGCAAGTGATGGAGGTAATTAAGCGATCACCCTAATAATGATAACGATGGATTCGATAAAGTGGCAAATAAATGGTGATCTCATCTCGCCTGTGATTATTCTTGGGCAATCAGCACCTCTTCCTGTTATTGCATCAATTGCTTTGGATCTGGGGTTCTAATTTTTAAAATGTACCACTGAAACGGCTCTTTCTATCGATTTTTACTTGCCTACTCCACTCACGTGTTCACTGATCTCAACATGTTTGCTGTGTTAGTGCCACTGACCATTTATCAATCTTGCCACTAGGGCTGTTGCTGTCTACATTGGTATGCTCTGACCAGCAGTGTGCTAACTATTGGGTGACCGCTCTGCCAATCAGGATCAAGGAACAGACGTCCACAACCCACAACAACATGCGGCCACCGTTTTTCGGTAAGCGGAATTTGACGCTGCGCTGTGCCGGCCAGTGACATGCATGCGAATATCTGACGCCATGATTCTTAGAATGCCCCACGAGTTCACGGTTGCTGTAATCTAGGAATGTGTTGCTCTCCCTTAGGAAGGGCCGGTTATTCGTGTGGCATTAGTACCTCCAGAAATATATTTGCCTGTCTACAGGTAGAACACTTAAGATACGTTATTCTTTTATATTGGAACTATGTTCAGTTTCTTTAAAAACTGCGCTTGAAATATAAACTTACAGCAAGGCTATGACAGCCTCTAGAAACCAACTTTGACCAACATCATCCCACTCACGATCGAGAAAAAAGTGTCCAATAATAGTCCTGGAGACTTTTTGTGCGGGTACCTTATTGTTGCTTCTTACCAATGAACGCTTTATATAATTTTATGGCCTTGTTATCTAGCTCCACCTTACCCCAACTTGACTGTCCATACCTCGCGAAAACAGTTCTTCTCACACCAGACCCAGTATGACGGTCACTTTGTGCCTGATGTGCGAGTCTTGACTGTGCTAGCGCACACTGCGCCTTGAAGAGCATTCACCATTGTTTGTCCTTTCTTTGGTTCTTGGTCCTTAGACACGTGTTCCCATACCAAAATCTTTACATACTTTGGGATTCCCCTCATCAGACTGGCACTGTCCTTGGCACGATTTCGAATGAGACGTTTCTATCTTTTCTCCCATATTCTCCTGTTACTCTTTCGCATTCATCGCTTGCACTCACTTTTTATGTTTTTTGACCATGCTTTACAAAAATAAATGATAATAGTAGTGGGTTAGCTAAGAGTTCAGCAAATTCAGACAGGGCCAACCACCCCGTTTGGTTTCATTGTGCTGGTTACTTTCGACAATTTATACTACGAATCATCTGGCGCCTCCGCACCAGTTCCAATCAGTACACGAGAGAGACACGTTGGGTTCACGTGTGAGGAATGTGGCAAGTGCTGCAAAT
>NW_008751926.1:209974-253080 GCF_000715545.1 Opisthorchis viverrini | reverse complement strand
CCGTCTTCGAGGAGTTGAGAGCCCCTACTTCTACGTCGTTCATCAAACCTGACCTAATCGCTGTTCGAGATCGCCGTGCAACTGTAATAGACGTCAGCATAGACTCGGATCGGCGTGGAGGGACTGTGTGGAATGAGAAGAAGCAGAAGTATGGTGCTGATGAACATTCCCTCGCCATAATCTCAGCCCTACATGCCATCGGTTGTGATATCGACTTTTTGGTTCACCAACCAATGATCATCTCTTATCGAGGGATCTGTTTTCCTCAATCCGCTAAGGCTGTTATTGGACTGGGACTTCCTAAGGTCGCAGTCAGTGACTTGTGTTTGCTTGCCATTGTGGGCTCCCTGCGTACTTATGACACTTTTATGCGTGGCACATGGCGTTGAAGGTACATTTTTGCCATTTAATCTCACACCAGACCCTGTATGACGGACACTTTGTTGCCTGATGTGCGAGTCTTGACTGTGCTAGCGCACACTGCGCCTTGAAGAGCATTCACCATTGTTTGTCCTTTCTTTGGTTCTTGGTCCTTAGACACGTGTTCCCATACCAAAATCTTTACATACTTTGGGATTCCCCTCATCAGACTGGCACTGTCCTTGGCACGATTTCGAATGAGACGTTTCTATCTTTTCTCCCATATTCTCCTGTTACTCTTTCGCATTCATCGCTTGCACTCACTTTTTATGTTTTTTGACCATGCTTTACAAAAATAAATGATAATAGTAGTGGGTTAGCTAAGAGTTCAGCAAATTCAGACAGGGCCAACCACCCCGTTTGGTTTCATTGTGCTGGTTACTTTCGACAATTTATACTACGAATCATGTGGCGCCTCCACACCAGTTCCAATCAGTACACGGGAGAGACACGTTGGGTTCACGTGTGAGGAATGTGGCAAGTGCTGCAAATCGAAAGCTGGCTTGGTAGCCCACCATCGAGTTCACGAAAATGAAAGTGTTGGTACGAACACGGTTGCCAAATTGGCCTGCGCTGACTGTTCCCACCATTTTCCGACGAAGTTTGGCCTGAGTCAACACCGCCGGCACGCACACCTCACCCAACATAATGCGGATAAGCTTGGCCGAGTGAAGTATTCCGGTACCCGCTGGTCCCAGCAAGAGTCACAATCGCCCTTACGCCTGGCTAAAAACTTATATCCATCTTGTGGCACGCAACCCGAGCTGTTCACGAGATTGGAGCAGTATTTTCCTGATCGATCGGCTATCAGCATCAAAACCAGGTTACGGGTGCTTAACTGGCAAGCACAACAGGACGAATCATCGCATGAAAATAAACGCCCGAAAGACTAAAGTGATGGTTATTTGTGGGGACAGGAAACATCGGGCAACAGCAGTCTCAGTCGAACCATTTCGCTTTGCCGAGGAACTAATCACTCCTCTGGGTCCGATAGACACTGTAACATATTTGGGCATTCCCTTTACCTCCAAGGGGAAACGGGTCTTCAACCATCGACAGCACCTGCTCAAACTGCTCGAAGAAGTGACGCGTGCCCCGTTGAAGCCGCATCAAAGAATGGATATCACGAGGAACTACCTGATACCAAGGCTGACATATTCGCTCGTGCTCGGCCAAGTCCATAGGAACACACTAAAAAGACTGGACAACTACATCAGGCAATATATTCGTGGCTGGCTACGTCTACCGAAGGACACCCCAATCAGCTACATCCACGCCGGTAAACAACATGGGGGACTTGGTATCCCAAGTCTGAGTGCAACAATCCCGATGCAGCGGAAAACGCGTATGGAAAAGCTCCTCTCTACTCAGTGCCGAGTACTACGCAATGTGGTCAACGATTCCGCATTCAGCAAAATTGTTCGGGATCTCAGCCTTCCGACCCGAGTCCATGGAGCATGCGTAAACACCAAGGAGGAGCTGGTGGCTGCTTGGGGTGACAGTCTGCACAACAGCGTTGACGGTCGCGGTTTACAAGAGTTGGTCACTTCGCCTCTCCCGAATCGATGGCTCGTATTCCCAGAACGAGTGTTTCCATGGATATTTATCCGGGGTATCCAGCTCCGATGCAACCTGCTTAGGACGAGAGTTAGAAGCGCACGGAATGGTCATGGTGGCCACACGATCTTATGCCGTGGAAACTGTGGCCAACCGGAGAGTTTGGTGCATATATTGAAATCCTACTGGATCACGCATGATGCCAGATGTGCTCGTAATAATCGGGTTGCAAGGGAGCTTGCAAAACGTTTCCGTCGACTGGGTAACACCCGTTTCGAGGGGTTAAGAGCCCTTAAATCTACGTCGTTCACCAAACCTGACCTAATCTATCAGGAAGGTCAGATTCCTGAAATCAACTTCTGAACGCCCGGAACCTACTGCTCCACCAAAAGCTCAACTGGAAAGCCGGCAAGCATCCAGGCCAGTCAGTCATTCGATCAATTCAGTAAAACCTGATAAGTGTTCTCTGCGCCACAGAAGCACGACCGAATGTGATCAGCGTTCAGGATTTTCACAGAGGTACGATCGATGTTGATGGGTGATCACTAACGCCTGTCAGACAGTCTGGATCAATGTCAGAAAGTCCCCTTTAAATAGCATGGGGCCGTTGTAACTTTTGCTCTCTCACGCACTCACTCGCTTGTTCGGAATATAGCTGTTGTGTTCCCTTCTGTGAGTCTTTTCTCTCCGACACTAGGCACTGGAGCGGGTCAGCAGCAGATACCACAGATTGACGAATCAGCAGATATAACATAATCGCTGTTCGCGATCGCCGTGCAACTGTAATAGACGTCAGTATATTCTCGGATGGGCGTGGAGTGACAGTTTGGAATGAGGAGAAGCAGAATTATGGTGCTGATGAATATTCCCTCGCCATACTCTCAGCCCTACATGCCATCGGTTGTGGTACCGACTTTTTGGTTCACCAACCGATGATCATCTCTTATCGAGGGATCTGCTTTCCTCAATCCGCTAAGGCTGTTATTGGACTGGGACTTCCTAAGGTCGCAGTCAGTGACTTGTGTTTGCTTGCCATTGTGGGCTCCCTGCGTACTTATGACACTTTTATGCGTGGCACATGGCGTTGAAGGTACATTTTTGCCATTTAATCTCACACCAGACCCAGTATGACGGTCACTTTGTGCCTGATGTGCGAGTCTTGACTGTGCTAGCGCACACTGCGCCTTGAAGAGCATTCACCATTGTTTATCCTTTCTTTGGTTTTTGGTCTTTAGACGCGTGTTCCCATAACAAAATCTTAACCTACTTTGGGATTCACCTCATCAGACTGGCACTGTCCTTGGCATGATTTCGAATGAGACGTTTCTCTCTTTTCTCCCATATTCTCCTGTTACTATTTCGCATTCATCGCTTGCACTCAGTTTCTATGTTTGTAACCATATTCTTCAAAAATAAATTATAATAAAATAGTAGAAACCATGGAATTACGCTAAAACGTCTAGCCCACAAAGATGTGAGACAGAGTGGCCAGCAAACACAAATTTCTGTCTTCCTGCGCCTACACACGCGGACTCGTGACTCATGGTTGCAAAGAATTGGGTCACGAGGCGTCTTTTTGTCAATCACAAAATATTGTTTAAGTCTCAGTTACGTGATCTCATCCAAACTATTCACTGAAGACTTATTAATCAAGATGCAGCAGTCAGAAAGGGATCAACATCTAGTCCATCTACTTGCTAAAACAAAACTGACATGGTCGCTGGCTTGTTCGCTGAGCTGGGCACAACCACTAACTCACCGCTACGCACTGATGATGTCACCTCGATCGGTGACGAAACGTTTGCACTCAAACTGCCCAGCTCAGCGAACAAGCCAACGAATATCTACGTTAGCTGAGCTATCGGCATTTTCCTCTATGGAAAAACAAAGGTGACAACTCTTTGGAGCGTTGTGACCTTTACCGACGTTCATTCATACAATAACTTTGCTAACCCTGTCCACAGCCGTGTTGGTTTCACGCATAGGACTGATCGTAGTAACTAAAAGTTGAACATTCTCAATATTTACTTTTTCCCTAGATTTAGGAACTGCCAGTTCATGCATCCGAAATTGTGTATCTGTCAACACCCTATCGATCATTTTCGATTTTTCCATCCAGGCTTTCACCAGAATGCGTCGTGCATATATATATATATGTATATATATATATGCCTTTGTAGTTGCATTGGTTTGCTAGTTGAGCTGAGGAAACATTTCTTTACTAGTCAAGAGACCAATTTGGGTCGATTATTGTCGAATGAAAGGGTGTGCTGTCAGTGGACCTATGCTGAGCAAACAGGTGCATACTTTTACGTACTTTTGCATAGCCAGGTGAAGCGACCTTGTCTAAAATTTGGCCAGCGTTAACCCGTAAAGATAATTTCTTGTCATGATTTGTCTTATTGTATGAGAACGTGCTGATCAATTTCGAAAAATCGGTGGCAACCTTTTGGATGTTTTAGTTTGCTCCGAAAAATGACGGAGAATTTTCGATAGAACTATTCAATGATTGGAAAGAAATGTCATCGAACGGGCACACCAAAATAGCAATGGATTTCTACACCATATTTCCGTTTCCAGTCAACAAACAAACTATTCTACTTTCTGCGAAGAAAACTGTTGATGCCTGAGAGCCCAAAATATCCATTTTACTCAGTGAAATCAGTGTAGTTCAGCTGTCTTTATAACTCAGAAGAAGGAACTCCTCCAGTATCGGAGAACGTCGCGAGTAGTATTGATGCAGAATATTTTCAAACAGACTTCAAGCAATACACTCATTTGCAAATCATTTTGGTTTTAACGAGTGACTCAACTGAATCTTTCGTTTATGATATTCTACAACTGAATGTGCTGCACACAGGCTGCCTCTTGATTCAGTTGGCACGATATTCGAGATATCGCAGAATATTTTCATAAAAGAAACTAGTCACAAGTTTGCTAAACATCAAGTTCAAGGTTCAAGTAGAACATAAGGTTGACGGCAACTCGGGGACTGTGCCTACCTGATGAGCCCCAAGAAGGGCGAAACTGATCGTGGGCTGCGAAGAGTTTTCAGCGACCTTGTGAGTAGTTTCCTTTATGAAGACTTCAAGCAAGTTCAAATCGCCCTTTTAAGAACGGTCCCCTCAAAATCCCAGTGCATAGCCTTGGCTGAATGCGGGTTTCACAAATCCCGTAGCCATCTACAACCAGTCAACAGCAAAATGCTTTTATCAGGTTTTAAATGCCAACTGGTTTGCAAGTTTTCATAAACGGATCGATTGATTGGCGAAACCAGGACAGTTTGCTGGTCATCCTTCCAGTCTTCGGGCCAGTCAGTCACATCCTCCAAGCGAAACCACCATCACCTGTCCAGGTGTAGTTACTCAGATAGGTTCAGCATGCGCTGCTGAAGTATTGGCAAGACGCTTGTCTCGCATCCGGAGTTCCTCCCACCCCTTTACGGCAAATGATATGCGCTTATGATGAGCGTGAACAGGAACAAAACCCACCGCAAATGCTTCCCCTTTGGTGTGGACTCACCAGAATAATTACGCCAGAACAGGTATAGGATTATTCAAATGAGAGTGATGTGAATGGGGCCGAAACTTGTTTGCTGGTGTTCTGTGCTGTGAACACAATTTCTACAGATCTCTTAGCCATCCACAGCTAAATTTTAGACGCCTTATTCTAGCTGTTGAGAGTGTAGCATAGTTTGCGCGAAGAATCCTTCTCAGGCTCAGGTTAGTTTAGTCGATAAAACATCTGGTTCGACTTTATGCGCCTACAGATGGTTTACACTGAAGCAAGTCAATACGGGCTCATGTATTCTGAAGTTACCATTGGTTAATTCTCGAATAATTAGTCCTCATTCAAAATCGAACCGCATGGTTGGATTACAAAATTAGTTTTCACGGTAATCCACATATTTTAGTTGGCTAAAAATGACCCTGGGTTAGAATTAAGTCGATTTGCGAGGAACCAGCACCTAAGATTACTTCTACCATTCTTTTTTTCCAGGAGTCTAGTGGAGAGCATTCTATCAAGTTCTGACAGCGATTTCCTCCAGTCTATGTTCACCAGCTTCTACCACGCAGGTGGTGAACAGCAAAGTGTTGCTCACACCCCCGTGGGATAGACAATGATAAATGAAGTGACCAGATATTTAGCACTTCCGGAAGCAACGTATGACCAGATCAACCTATACAGATTTAACTTAGATACAAAATGCCTTACAATTCACCTTGGAAAAACGTAGTCTTCTAAACAGTCGTTTGGTTACTTTTATGGAGGCGTACGCCTTGTTACAGTTGTCAGCGTCGTCGACAGACAGCAAACTGTTTTGTGCAGCTCGGGTTAATGGAAAAGCAACAGAACATCAAAAATAGTAGAATTTTTTTAAGAATATCCGTCATAACCAAACTTAGCTATCGTTTCGGTTGCCACCTTTCTGGTTCAACTGGCTTGACCAGATCATTGACCTAAATACAATATGATCGTTTCATTTAAGGTTCTGTAGTTATAGTACACATTGGAAGAGTTGCCTAGCAGAAATGTCCGAGATTATGTTTGGTAGGAAATGAAGATACTTTGAGGGTTTATTTATTCCGAAAATGAATTTTTACTGATAGCTGGGATATTTGTAAAGCTGATTCATACAGCATAGGAATCATCACCATTCATCATCTCGTGGATATCTAGGAACGTTCGAATCAAAGATCTGTAAGAAAGCGGGTGAGTACTGTACCAGTCTGTCAGGTGGTGTCAGAATGGCTAGTAAATACATTTTCAAAGTGCGCTTTCATCACTGTGTAGGTTCCAACCTACAGTCATGCAGAGTACATTTACGTAGGGAATTCGCTCTCTAGTTGTCTACACGCTATTTGCTACTCACATGATCTCTGAGAACTCTTCGATCGCTCACTACCGTTTTCGTCTTTCTTGAGACTAAACAACCGTCGATGAATTCAAAGACGAGAGTTATTCTTTATTTTTCGGGTGAGAAGAAACACGAAATCTGGAAGACACTAAACGTGACAATGTATTTCGGCTAGCGTATAAGATGCCAAATACCGGTCAGATGTAGTCAGATCACATAAACTCGATACTGCCAAAGCTATGACTATCCGACCTTTCACGCACGAACTTTGTGCACAGGGGAGATTCGACTTACTTCCTCCGGCAAAAATGGACTGGGGTTCTTCCATCGTTTAAAGACACCATACACCAGTCTATATGTCAGATCGCAATGTAAACGTTAAGTGTACACGATGGCCAATGCTCATTGTCCAAAATGCAACGTCAGACCATTTGACCGAGACTTCAAAGATAAAGTGGTCTCCATGGCTCGAAAGATACGTGTGCTGTATCCCCGTTCTTTTATCCAGAGTAGAGTGCGGCTACTTTACAACTGCTGCTTATTCGAAAGGACGGTTGACAGCTTGGATTCAGTGCCGTACACAAAACGAAAGTTGACCTCGTTCTGGGCTGCGAGATGACCAAAATAGGTGAACACTGGCTAACTGAAGAGTTCATCACAAGGTTTCGTTCATTAGGCGTTTCGCAGTAAAACGTGAAATATACTCATTATTATTAACACGCAACCAAATATTTTGTTGTCGGTTGAATTGTAAAAAGAATAGAGAAATTCGCTCACGTTGCTGATTATCAGGCTCGCTTTTTGATGAGATGCATTGGATGTTCACACCTGTCGACACCGCAGTGTATCCAAGAGTTCCATCGCAAGTTTTTGAAAACGATGCATCGCCTAATGCAGATAAAAACGGTTGCGCTTCTGCTTGCAGCCAGCTGGTTGTACATGCCTGTGATATACACGGTGTAGTAAGTCCAGCTAATCAGATTTTCTGTAGGTCGTCCTCCGGAAATTCAGAGCACAGTGTTTGGAATTTGTGCAGTTGATAAAATTGCACCAAACGAGTGTACTTAGTGATAATTTACAAGTGTGACTGGATGCTTACTTGGTTGAAACTCAGACCTAACTGAGGGTTCGCTGGCCGGTCAAAGTAGATTTGATGATTCACGTGACTCACGTTGGCGTAAAGTTATGACAATAGCATTTGATGTCTCAAATATCGACTACCCTTGAAAGGTTGACCCGCACTGAATAAGTCAGACTGAACATTTTTTTGAATTGATTAGGCTGTCTAAAGCGGCCCAAAAGCCAAGGTTACATGACCAATATAGTGACCGAAAATCTTAGGCTGACCGGCTCACTAGTCTGTCGCACCTACGGACTACCTAACACTCACTTCCCAATCCATTTATTGTTACTGTCATTAGGACATGAGTGACTGGATTATCGTGATACCGTACGATGGTTGAAGGATCCCATTAGAAAACAGCTGAGCACACGGTGCCCGCTGGACACTTTCAAGCTTGTAGAAGGCACTGACTGTTTGCAAGTCAACGATGGGACTTCTTCATCATGAACGTTACATTCCTCCCAATTATTTTGCTCTTTTGGGAAACAACGATTACAGATGGTGGCTGTACTCCGTACCTCCAGGTGTGTTGGTGAAGGAATTATCCGTTTTCACCGGTGTCATTTTGAAAAAACATGGACGGTAGTTTGGATCGTGTAGCGCTTGTAACTCGCTATCTTTCATGCCCAGTATCACCTTCCTTTTCCCTATCATATCAGTGGCCATCACTGTACAAAAGTTTGTTTTACTGAAATACAACCGCAAACGCCCGCTTTTTGGGTCCAACGTGACTTTGCGATTTCTGCTAAGTGACTGTTGTTGTGACTGCCGGTTGGCTGCTACTAACTCTAAGCGTGAACAAACATTTTTGCTAAAAACGCTGGACTAATTTATTCACACATGTGAATTAATATTGCGATCACCGGAGATTTGAAATACCTGGAAGGTAGAACTTTCTCCTTGGTGTGGTGGTTCAACGAAATACGGAACTACGGAGTCCCCTATTGTGAACTGTGAGTCAGGATTTGCTTGGATTTGTCTCCTTGTGACTTCGTATCTGGCTTAAGTTATTAATGTGTTCTGTTCACTAGAGACTCCTTAGGGCCGTTAACCACTACAGCCGTTTGGGCATGGTCAACATCTAATAAGAGCAAAACTTGGGGCGTTCACTAAAGCGATTTGGTGTGTATTCAATGGAACAATCAACTCCAGAGTAGTGGACAACTTTTTCAAAAATGTGTGATGCAGAATCAACTTCTACAAGCACCTCAGATGCTCACGCATACTTACCTTTGTACCCATAGACCAACGAAGTAATGGTGTGTCGATAGGCTCTCTTCTCGAACTTGTTCTTTTTTGCCGAAAATCATGTATAAGTTTGAACATTTCATTTTGAAACACGTGAATCCATTTTAACAACCTTTTTCTACGATCGTTACATCTCTGACTCGTTCGACTCAACCGACTTGGCCCCCTAAAGAAGCATGTTGTGCTTGGTTTCGAGGGTCGGCTAACTGACAGCTTTCATCTTGTTGACGCCACGTTAATGGGACGTATTGCTGTGTCTGAGTATCCATTGTTAATATATCTCTTTGTTTGCGAGTGTCCTGCAATTTGTGCGGAAGATACAGTGTCACGGAACGCGTGAAGTTTTATACCCATGCATTAGGACCGAAGAAGCCAAACGCGTGACTAATCCAGCTACAAACGGTCAGATCGGTATGAATCTTTAATTTAGCCCAGTGGTTCACCCATGTCTTTCACAACGAAGCATTTGAAGTACGGAGACAATGGTAGTCAAACCTATCGAGAAAGAGATTGGGAATGTCGTCAGCATGAATGAATAAGTCTCAGAGGAAAATGCATTCATCAAGAGCTAGATGTGGTTGTTCGCGATTGAGCCGTAAACCGTGGTGATTATTTGATTGTGTATTTTGCCGGAAAACATTTAGGTGAAAAGAAAAAGACTTTCCCTCGTTTTACCATCAGATTCACTTATAATGAGAAAGACTGTAGACTTAAATGGCAACCCATTACATCTACTAACCATTTAGATAAATCGTTCCTTGTCTTCCGTGCTACACCAAGAGAGCAGCGGTTCAAAGAAATCAAACATTCTCAAGTACCCTTGGAAACTTGTGCGTTATTACTCATATCTATGTTCGGACAATATCCAGAGAGGCAGTCTATTCTGATCAGACGGTTAATAACGCTTCAATTTTCGAATTGAATGGGTGCTTAAAAACTAAATTGTCAACCGTTTAAAACGAATCACAATATCCGCCGGAAACGTTGGACAAAATGGTATTTTCCCCAAATCACATTTTGCCGAAAAACCTGTGGATAGAGTCATAAGCTGCTTGCTCTCGGTTATAAAGGAACATTTAGTCGATGGCACCTCCGGGACGGTCATATCCAATCTTTAAGTATGGCTTGTGGAATGCCGAATTTAATAACTCACCGTTACCGGTGAGTTATTAACTCCCTTCCAGGGAGTTTGAATTATTTATATATAATTATATTCCTACTGCGAGAGGAACAGTCAGATGGAAAGGCAGTTTGTCCCATTTATGAGAAATTTGGTTGGTGAAAAAATTCTTCCAGTGCTACAAGGTAAGTGATGGCTCTCAAAGTTAACTTCCCTTAAAATCTGGGGTTCCAATCAACTAAGGGGGTTTGTCACCTGGAAGAATCAATGTTATTAGCTCAAAAGTGGCTGACGGAAAACCGAACCAGAAAACCACTAAATGAATAGCATTGTATGTGTACGGTAAGAGGAGAAATGCTGTTGTGCAACTCTGCAGGGACCTGGTAGAACAAACCTCGACAGAAAGCTTGAAGAAGGCATTGCAAATCCCACTAGACAAATGATGAGGTGTCCCTGTATTTAGCGATGACAGTACTGAACAGTGTGTTAAACGTCAAAATAATCCCTGATATTTTTTGTCTCTTGGCTTTGATGTCAAGCAGGAGTGAAAGAGTTGGACCCTGTTCCAGCAGTCGGTATTTCTGGAAGCCTCGAAATCATATCCATATGCGGACCGCCATATGGATGTAATAACTCCGTTGGTTAACCAGGACATTAGTGCTCTAAAGCAGGGTCTACACAGAAATGATTGGTTCGAACTATTCCCATTGATGGTGACCATTGAACCTAACTTGACCTCATGATATTCCCCTCATTCATTTGCTTACTCCGCCTATGTACTTTTGATCTCCAATTGTTTTGCTCATCTGTATGCGCCACTCACTTTGCTTTAAAGGCCGCCCCGTCCGACAATTGTGAATTAGCGCCTGTCTGTGAGCAGCTGACCCAATTACCCTTTCGCGTTCGTGCCCGCTTGCTGAGCGTGCTTTGACTTGTTTCCTCATGAGTTCCGTGTAAACGCACCGCCAATAAGAATCAGGAGACTGTCGTCGGAAGAGACGACCGCAATCCAAGCTACAGAGCCAACATTCCTCTCGCCGTTGTTTTGTGTGCGGACGTTGACACTGCACTGTGCCAGTCAGACGTGTGCACTCGTTGACGCTACGAACGTGGGCAATCGCAGTTTGTCGTATGAATCTGCTTACAGTTTTGTAAATAGTACCTCAGAATTTGGAACCCGATTCTCCCCTTTGATATTTAAGAATGTCGAACCTACGCGTCACTCAAAGTTCTGTATCGGGAACGTCAACGGTGATACATGTTCTAGTTCACCAGGCATGCGAGCCACTAGGTGAAACCACAAGGATTTAATGATTAAATAGTTTTGTAGATCGATAAATCACTCCTTTCTTTGCAAATTTTTTTAGACAATGGACACACTTCCGACGGCCCAGATAAATCCAGGGCCTCGCCTACGTTTGGCTTAACTGTCTGGAATGAATCCACAATGTTATCCTCCTGACAAATTTACGGGCCAGTCCCTTGACTAAGAAAATGGACAAAGTCCCGGGGGACCATCAGTCTAGTTTATCATCACCTTATGTTTGCATATTTCTTTCTCTCCATTCGAGTAATCCAGTAATTTAATTATTGTATTTAATTGTACGGTAAAAGAGCGAGGCTTGCGTGAACGAAATACGAGTCAAACGAATTTTCTGTGGTTTGATAGTTGGTTATAAATTTATCAAGAATTGATCAGTGATGGAGATAAAGAACTGTTGCTTATTTGCTGATAAGCAGCAATCCAGGGGATTGAAGTTTGCTAGAGTGATGGTTGTAAAGCAGAAGTCGTTAGTCGTAGGTCGGAAATCCGACATGCTTCACTCTGGCCGACATTAATCAGGCAAATCTGACAGGATTCCTTCATCTGAAGCTGAAGTTCAAGATTAGGAAATAGCACGGAGAATACAGTGGATTGTAGATGCGTTCGGACACCGCTGACGGAGTTGGCGGTAACGATTTGGTGGCTTGCTTACTGCACTGATTTGCCAGGATGATTGCGGATACTTACTGAGCACCTGAAAAGGCTCGGGGTCACGACCTGCCCGTTAGAAGATCCATGATCAACCACATGACAAATGTCAAACATAACAAGATTTTTTCATTCCTAACTTGCGTCACTGTTACCATCATCATCATCATCCTCATCATCCTCATCATCCTCATCATCATCATCATCATCATCAATCATCATCATCAATCATCATCATCATGATCATCATGGTCATCATCATCATCATCATCATCATCATCATCATCAACATCATCATCATCATTCGTAAAGTCCTTCAATCTTCAGTCACTCGTGCATGGTCATGGCTGCTATCCGGCCAATCGATGTGTGGCATTCCAGTCATCACACTATATTTTGATTGGCTAATTTACGGCCATTCATCTATTGGTTGCCAGTGTCCTTAACCGCCATGAACTGGGGCACATCGTGTCAGTCCAGGTCTCTGCATCAAGCACTAGCCGGATTATCACGACCATTCATTTGTGGTTAGTGCCAGCTAACAGTCTAGCATGTATATTGGCACATTGTGGTTTGAATATGCAAACTCTAGCAACTGCTCCTTCACGAGTTACACATCCTCATGTGAAGAAAGTGAGAGACTATACGACCCAGTCCTGCTTGGTCTTTCATTGCTAGCCCTCGTACTCAACGCAACATGTATGTCCATTTTTGCTCAACAGAACAGACAATCAGTGATGCGCATTAGTCTGCTTCTATTGTCAGCAACGGAAGTGGTGTTCCACCTGTTCTTTTGCTTGGACTATGCCATGCGGATAGCCATCTGTTCTATTCCAATTGAAAAACCAACTATTATGATCACAGTCATGTCGGCACTGATCAATTTCGGAGGAGATGCCTTTATCTGCGCCAGAAATTGGTGCAATGTTTTGATAACCGCAGCGAGAACGGAAGTTATTGTCTTTCCATTACGTTCACGACGTTATTTCACAAGGCGATCCACAGTCCTAATATATGTATTTCTGTTAACATTGGCGTGTGTTTTAGCATCTGTTCGAGTTTTTTTCGATCAGGCTTGCATTTGTCATGCGGAAAACAACACGGAGTCCTTGAATCTAGAAATAATACCGCTGATGCCCTCCCACGTGACAAAGCACTATGAGGCCTATGGATATTTTATATATCAGATAATTTTACCGATTTTACTTGTTCTAATCATGTCCACTATCATCTGCACATACGTCTCACCTTGGTGTCAAGCTGAAATATTGGAAGCATCGACGATTCGAAGACGACATCAAATGAACGCGACCCGAACAGTTCTGATCATCGCGCTGACTTTTTTGAGTTTTCAAATGCCAAGCTTTGTATTCGTTATTCTGCACAATTACACTGGAATTATAAGCCAGGAAACGGATTCAGCATTTCGGTTCAAAATTGCACAGGCACTGGCTGACACATTAATCGTCCTAGATTCTGTCATAAACATACTGATTTACAGCTTCAAAATCCCAGGCTTTCGGAATCAACTTTGTTGTTTCCAGCGTGGGCATGCGGCCACCGACGAAACTCGGTTGGACTTCATCACCAAAGACGGAGTAACTCGTCTTACCTACACACCGTCCTTCCGAAGTACTCAAAAGAAGCGAATGTGTTCTGAAATGGATCATCATGAAATAAATGCAAAAGTGCCAACAGAAAACCATAGAAATCATGGAGACATGGTCCAGACCTCGATTTGCTGATGTGCTGTACAAAGCTCACATGATTTTATTTGATCAACAAACGCTACTGAGTTCATTCCCGTGCCTGACCTGTATCAGAATTGAAGAAATACCATTATTTTGTAGTCAGAGCTTTAGTGACATTGCTTTCGTTGCTCGGTGTTCCACCTTGATGGTAAGAATTTACGTGTATCATACCAGGGCACTCCATTTTAACATGCGATTTCCTACGTCCTATTGGATGGATTTGCCAATAGTTTTATCGGAGCTGTTACATCAGAACCATGTTTGGCAGCCTAGTCATTAACGGATGAAGTTTGGACAAATTTCCCAAGGGCGTGATTGGTCTTTTTTATCCATTCGAAGTTCATCTTGTTAAACTATGAGGTGGCTGGAATTAAGGTTTATACCTCAGAGAATCAGGGCTATTAATTAATAATTAATTAATTAATTAAGCAAATGTGTGATAGACAACAGTACACATGACAAGCCACAGAAATTGTGATAATCTTACTCTCCCAACTCAGAGGAATTTTCGCACTGCAAAATTTGCCAAGGTTCTTCAAGTTATCCTGACTATGACAAGCGATTTTACACGATAAACGAAAAACCATCCTCTCCTGGACCTAATTCATTCTCCTTCCTGTGGCAATCCAGGTAGACCAAAAGTTAATAACCGAAGCAGAACTTACTTTAGCAACGGAAGCAGAAGAGTCTCTTGGTTAACAAGTGAAAAGATAATACTGTGCTCAACGAATAACCACTATCGGCTGCATGACCTTACCGGTTAGAGGAAGATTGGGTTCCGTGAGTGGTCTGGTCTTGCCAAGTTCCCCTATGAGTCATTCGAGACCCGTTACCTATTCGCAGCCAGTTGAAGACAAATTTGAACACTCGAGTTATTCTCCGTATGCATCAACTTGTATGATCTTTGGTGGGTGAGACTAGACAATACCAAATATGTATTAGCTAAAAACCTTTGCCCCTCAGTAAGGATTTTCCGCACCAGAACCCTAGTGAATCATGAGATCCATGGGGGCTAGCCTAGCCGGGCAGTTTGATTGCAAACTTCTCATAATCAATCTAGTTACCATCATCAGTGCGTTGTGAGTGGGCGTAGTGAAGCTCAGCGAACAAACAAACAGTCACCTACGCTATCTGAGCTACAGTCATTCACCATGAGTTATGTTCATTCTGCTTAGCCGCAAAGGAGCCATAAAATGCCGCCCTCAGCGACGAAAACAGCCTGAGGGAACCACTACTGGCACATGTACAAAAACTCTCATTTTCCAGTGTCTTCAGCTTTTGAAAGGAGATTCGAATAAGCCCAAGAAGGTCATCCATATTCCCCTTCCACAAAATATGATGGACTAAGCCGCCTCATATTTCACTTGGTACGATATCCAAAGAGTTTTAAGCAATCTCGTAAGTAGTGTGATACATCTAGATAACTGGTACTTAGTATCGTTGGTCACTTGGTCTACTTGCTGAACTTGAAAAGGGTTGAAGAAAATCTCAGTAGACAGCTAATCCAAGCAAAATTCTGGGCCGGACTTCTTTTCAAACTCCGCAGTGAAAACAACCCACCTTTCTAAACGATTCGGCATGGCTTACACGGTGAACGAATTTACACAGTTCCGTAGTTAGTTGCACTATGTTAGTTACGTAACCAGACCTCAGGCAAAAACCGAATTCGCGAGCATGTTTCTTCCGGATGTGGCTTCCGTCCATTCGCTCCTGGCGGAATTACAGGTGCACAGGCATATATTTATGGATATACAGTCACGCGTGATAAATGAAATCTTTTATGTGAACTGTATCGAAAGAATGTGCCTGGAAAACCGCGGTTCACCGCAACATTTGACACTCTGACCTCTCGTTTTATGACGCACTAACACTTAAAAGCATGACATGTGAAAAATCACGTCCGCGCTCAAATGAAAATGTAGAAAAAAACCCGATGATGTTGACATCAGCAACAACACATACTTTTCACTGGCCACACGTGAGTGATAAGCAGTATGATGCACTCATGAAAGCACAATCAGTGCTACTCACAACTACGCACTGATGATGTCACCTCGATTGGTGATGAAACGTTTGCTACCAAATTGCCCAGCTCAGCGAACAAGCCAACGGCCACTTTTCACCATATATGTACACTTTAGTGACGAAGTAAACGTCATAGTGACAGTTCAATGTGTTCTTTATTTCGGGTGAGTTCAACGTGTCCTAAAGTAATGCTTTGTTAACTGCATTGCTGGGGCTTTTGATTGCTGGAGGGTAGTCTATTTGGTTATCACACAAGGTTAGCATTTCACTAGCCGGTCGAATGCATGAATATCGTAGGCCCGAATGACACTTATCAGGAACTTTCGGTGCTGAAAATCAGTTAGCTTGAAAAAGCAGATAAGTGAATATGTTTTTCGAGAAGCACACTTATTTGGAAATGAGTTTGGTTTTCACGATAAGCCCCAAGAAGGGCGAAACCGGTCGAGGGCTGTCTAAGAGTTTTCATCAGCCTTGTGAGTAGTTCCATTTATGAAAATATAGTGCGATATCTCGAATATCGTGTTGACTGAAACATGAGGCGACCTGTGTGCAGCACATTCATTTGTAGAATATCACAAACGAGAGATTCAGTTGAGTCTCTCGTGAAGACCAAATTGATTTGCAAATTAATGTATTTCTCGAAAACAGTCCAATTCGGGTTCAAGTAGAATATAAGGGTGACGGGAACTCGGGGACTGCGTCTACCTGATGGGCCTCAAGAGGGGCGAAACCGGTCGTAGACTGTCGAAGAGCTTTCAGAAACCTGGTGAGTAGTACAATTTATGAATGTATTTTTGGTATTTGGTTGGCGATATATTTTAACCGAGTGTGGAGGTTTCACGCGTATGATCATATTGCTCTTGTGTGTTACCCCCACCCCCTCCAACGTCTTGCAGCAGCGACTCCGGTCGGTCTACACCAAAGCCGAGAGGCACCAAAATTTCAATTTCAGTTTATTGTAGCTTATCAGCCGTGAATATTCCAGGTAATGCTGGAGGTTGGACCGCAGACATCTGGTGAGTGAGACCAGCATGTTAATGCGACTCTGGTAGATGGGCCTGAATTGTCAGGTCTAGACGGTGGGGTTTATTTAACCGCCCGGACGACACATAAACAAGTTATGAAAATTTTTCAGGACTGTCAGGGAAATACAGGAGGAATATCAGCTCTAGCTCTCAATGAAACGGTGCCATTTTTGCCAGCAGAGACTGTTTTCAGTCTTATAATATGTTGAATGTGGAGACCATAATCTAACGACTGGTTGCAAAAACGTCTGTTTAGCAGTTTGTTTGTCCCGTCTGGTCTTGGTGAATTACGGCTGCCAAATTTAGATACAGTAGCGGGCCGCATGTACACATGAGTATGACTTCCCGCAGACAAAAATGTTTTCCCATCCACATCGATTTCTTTTGAACAGTCATCTTTTTGTCCTTGCGCAATCATTCCGGTGAGTCCATATCGAACGGGAAAACCACTGATCTGAAGTTATACAATTTAGGAGCTTGTCTGTGGTGTAAATCCCTGGCCATCATGATTCATTTGAAGCGAGTGTAGGTGTTCACTGGGGCAAACCCATACAACACCTATAAATTACCACATATCTGTGCATGCTGTGCCAGGCTTGCTTTGCCTCAAGGGCTCTGCGCCATTGTCCTAGTTTTCTTGGGTCAAAAAACCAAGCATGTTATCCATGGAATGATTTATCATCAATTTGTCGCTGGATTTGATTGTAACGAGTTAAGCATTGCTCTCACCAATGACAACGATAGTTTACACGGTTTCAATCCACAATCTGAAATAAATTATTCGTTTGTCCATTTCAACGCACAAGTGCCAACTTTGCTTGGGAATATTGGCTTTGTGATCTGCGAGCTTGGCGTATGCTGAGTACAACTCAGGAATCGATAAACTGCTCTCAACAGCTGTTTGTACTCTGTCGACAAGCGATCTGGTTTTTATAAAAGTTTTTTGCACACAAGAATAAGATACAATTCAACTTCCGTTCACGTCGAGCAGAAGGAAGACAGGAACGTTGGTGTTCCGCACTTCTAACCCTGCCATAGCTATTGATCGCTCGTAGAAATCCTGGGCTACGAAAACGATGATCTACCTCAATAAATGTTAAGCTCTTCCTTTCCGCTGTAAGACAGGACTTCATATCCTTCCCTCTGCAATAGACATGTTCAGCATGTACATATCTGTGATTCTAAACCTAAAAAACGAATGCGTACTCTATATCGATCTCGTTCTGTTACGTGATGTAGATGCATTGACAAGAAACAGCATTTTTTGCTCAGGGAATTCAGTGATTCCCATAAATCTCACGTTCGAATTCATTTGGTCACATATTCATTAAGCTTCATGATAAATCAGTTCATCCGATAATGGAATCTATCGATCTTCGATAGCCTTGAAAGCATATTCGTGGGGTACAGGACAAATATCGTAATGTTGATTAAATTGGTATTTCGTGTTCCGGCTTACTTTTTCAGGTTTAAATATTTTTTTCTAATATATTCATGTCTGCTAACCAGCAAAATCACTCCCTGTCTAAATGCAATGACCGTGGTTTGAGATAACTTAAATTCGATTGTTTATAGAATCGCGTGGATGTTGCATGTAACAGATAATGCTACGGACGTGGTAAACCGAAGGCCGAGATTGAAGTCGTTGAAGTCATCAAAATAATCCGGATAGCCATCGTCGCACTCGGCTGACACAAGCCACGACAAAAAACCGGGAGCTCATGAGTTTTATCGGGAATACTGCGTACCAATGCTTAGCTCAGACGGCTGCCGTGATAAAATCAATTCAGTTTAATTTCGGCCCACTTTAAGGCGACCCTTTTAGGCGGGGAGAAGCCAATCATATCCCGAATCACTGTTGCTCATAAAGCTAGACATCCAATTTTTAATTGGCTGTTGCCGCGTTCGATATAAGGACCAGGTGGCTTTCCTCTTGATAGTCATCTGCGGCAGTTGCCAGCTTGAGCTTTCAGCAATACACCGGCGTATACAAAACATCCATAGTCTCAAAAACAATGCCTAAGCCAACAATCAAATCCAACGTAGACAACTGGATACTACTATATCAGTGGAACACTGCTTTGAACGTGGTCGAAGTCAGTAATTCGTGTGACAGAGCTCGGGTATACTGCCGGAAGATCGTTGAAGCAAGCGACGTTACAAAACTAGCCTTGTCAGATGACGGATAGTGAAGTAAAACTCGTTTTTCATTCTTTGCACATTCGAACGTGAGCCTAATAGGATACCGTCAGATTTCGTGAACGAACAGGGGTGGAGTATTTATCAGAGGCGAATCCTACATGGATTTTAATAAACCTATTTGAGAAACGCTGCTGTGCCTGTGTTGATGTCCCAGAACTGAATGTAGCCTGAACAGTTGTCGAACATAACATCTTTCTGGGTAGACACTCCCCTTGTTCGGTCTAGTACGATCTTGTGTTTACTTTGAGAAAAGGGTACTAGGGGTGTGACTCTGGTGTCTACCAGGCTTATATGCTTATAGCCCTCCTATAACACATTGTCAGAAGCGTGGGTATTATGGAAATACATTCGAGTAATGACAGAACACAGGCAATTTATTTGGTCTTATTAATTGCGCTAAATCACAGTCAATGCGAAGACAATTCAGAAACAAAAGAAATTTACTAAACATCTTTATTAAGTAATCTTACAGAATTCTGCTCGAAATAACATCAGTGCACCACTGATAACGAGGCAAATCAGTGAGTGCTCAGCACCAGTAGCTTCATCGTGCTGATGTCCAGAATAACGTATGCCCTTTAAAACTTGTTACTAACGCAGTGAGAGAGATTAAAATCACTAGACATTGAAAGTTGTCATCCTTGGAAATACAAGCTAAGTCCGCGAGGTTTGTCAGGTCATTTGGGGGGATCGATAAGCCCCAGAAACGACAGCAGAACCAATCACGGGCTTTGAACACGGGAGCGAGCGACACATCAGTCAAGTTGTTATTTATATAAGTGATTGATTCAATCGACCCCCGGGTCCTACGCTCACCTGATTATTCTTAAACAGAACTTTGTGCCACTGTCCCATACCAGTTAATTTGTTGGCATGCTCATTGAGTTGAAGTACCTTAACATCAAGTTACCGACTTGTGTAGATCAATGTGGCTAACAGATATTTAACAACAAAAAGGCCAATGAAGACCAAATCCAGGGTTCATTCAGTGCTACGCCCTTCTTCAGCTAAACAATTAAATAAACAAATTACAATAAACAGAGGAAAACGCTCTAATCGTGATTTCTCCCTGGTGTCGCGGTTCACAAAGTATTTTACAATGTGTAGGCTGACATCAGGAGTATTTCTGGGACCCGCGGGTAAACTGTGCTATGGGGGTTTGTCCATTAGTTCTCTGTCTGACTGTCCGGAGAAACCTATCGTGAATGCCCTCAAATCTCTAAAGGCTGTTTGAATTATGTGTCGGTAGAAAGAAAGCTCATTCGCTCCGGGACCTAAACTCGGGCAGAAAGGGGATTAGTCTGCTTAATGAATTAATGCTATTGTCTCAGTTTTATGGGAAAGTTATCCTTGAGCTCATGAATGGGAGGAAAATGGATGTATCGTAAAGCCAGAGGAATGCGTGGTATGTAATTTTGTCTCAATATAGCAAGGACTGTTGTACTAGCCGCCTGTTCAGTAGTATGTTACTAGTATGTTCGAAGTAGCCATAGTAGCATTAAGAAACCGATTTATTCAGTCGTTTATTTGCCCCCTGGCTCTCCTTTTTCAACCTCAAGTGCCTAAACAGCATGCAATGATGCAGAATATATCGGTCCATTGAGTAGATCCATCAATTTTTTGACCTGATTACTGAGCTTGAAATATGGAGTACAAAACTCCTCGTAGCCTAGGCGAAGAGCAGAACGTCAATAGACAGTAGTACAGCCATTGTATCCTTCAGGAAGTCCACCGGAAACGGGAGGAATTCAAAGGGACGAAGAAAATGCCAAATGTGATGAGCTTCGTTGAAGACCGGGAAAAGATAAGTGTGGTCGTACGAGCTGGGTACCTAATAGACGGGGGTTAGCAGGGGCTCTGGTCATCGGAAGGGCTAAATGTAACTCCATAAACGTGAGTGCGACGAAGGTAAACCGGTCAACTGATAGAATCCGCAAATCTATCTTGAAAATGTTTCGAGGACTTGGGCCGTGATTGGGGCGTATAAAGCATAAATCATACGCATACTGGAAATACACTACAAAGGGAAATGACGCAGCATCTGTAGCGCAAGAAGAGCGTTGAATCTAACTTGACCTCATGATAATTCCCCCATTCATTTGCTTACTCCGCCTATGTACATTTGATCCCCAGTTGTTTTGCTTATTCGTACCCGCCCCCCACCTTGCCGCAGAGGCCGTCCTTTCCGACACTTGTGTATTGATGTGTCTGTGTGAATGTGCGCTGCTGACCTACTTACCCATGCGCGTTCATGTCCCGTTTGCTGAGCCTGCCTTGACCTGTTTTCTCATGCGTTCCGCGTGATCGCACGTCCAGTGAGAATCACGAGACCGTCGTCGGAAGGAACGACCGCAACCCACGCTACTGAGCCGTCATTCTGCTCGCCGTTGTCTGGTGTGCGGTCGTTGACACTGCACTGTGCCGGTCAGTGACAGACCTGTGAACTTGTTGACGCTACGAACGTGAACACTCAAAGTTCCGTATCGGGAACCTCAACAAAGAGATAGTTGAAGCCGCACCTCTGAGCACTCAACGATTATTCAAAAATGAGCCGAATTTTAGTCGCTACCGTCTGTGAAATGCACCCATGTAGTGGATATCTAATTAATTATTAATATCGCCAGACAGCAAGAGCGTTGTGTTTGCATTTCTATGTCCAGACAACCAAGGCTACTTTTCAGTCTAACATTGGACATATTTCACATTCACAGTTCAGCTTCCCTAAAATGGTATGTGCGATCCTATTCAAAGATTCTACCGCTTACAGGAACTGTCACAACTAGGACATTTAGTGGGTCGTTGTCGTTAGACGAGTCGGGCACATCAATCACATCGCTCAAATGTGAACACGTTCGTCTGTTCAGACGTGAAAACTCAGAGGCGTCCGACGTGCGTTCGTGGATTAGTGGTTACACGCTCGCCTCGCATGTCAGATGTCCGGGGTTCAAATCCCGAAACGGCCATTGGATATGCACTGCTGATGAGCTCTACCGAGAGCGACACTGCTGATGAGGTCCACCGAGAGCGAAACTCGGACCCAGTGCCTCCGTTTTGTGTGAACTCACCGGAATCATTACGCTCGAACAGGAGGACGACTGTTCAAACGAGAGTGGTGTGGCTATGAACAAAAATACTTATCCCGCAAAACCCCAGAACTGAAAGTAAACGAAAAGGCGTGGGGCTTGGGATTCCAAATATCACTGTAATTCCTTTACCAGCATTTTCTGTAAAGTCTGAAAGCAACGTGAATAAATATCAGTTCAGGAGGGCGCTGCTGCATCATGTAGGTTTGTTTCTAGACGTCCGTCATAAGCAAAAATTTCAATGAGAAAACAGTTCTCTCAAGACAAAAGCACGCGAAAAAACCACATACTTCATTGAGTCACAGACGGACTAGTTATCTGGGAACCACCTTGACTCTATAGGTATAATGAAGGGCAGGGAGATAGTCGTTTACATGAACAGGAAGGTTGAACCCAGTTTAGTTTTAACGAATCATCACTTCAGCCGGTTCTACTAGGAGACTGGTGTTTTAGCGAACAAAACTCAATTTAACCTCTGCCTACCCAATTTTTTAGAGATTCCAGGCGTCCGTTTACCATCTCGGTAAAGTTCAGAAGCTGTTTTAACCGGTCAACTTGACCAGTATGTTATTCATGTTTCTTCTACCGTTCAAGATTCATTGACTGGAACAACAAAAAACTCTCACCAAACAAGGAAAGTGGAGCACCGAAATGGGATTTGAGAACTTTAGGTTTTTTCCCACACAGTCCAAAAACCTCTGGACTGATGAGCAGCACAATGATGATGTGGGCAACTTTTGAGAAAAGGTGACGACGGGAACCCTGCGGAGGTAACACTTCCCCTATAACATTGAAAAAGCAAGCCCAATTTGCGAGAATCATACATATCTTAATGGCTAACAAGCAGAGGGAAAGCAGTGTTCGGTCAATACTGAAAGTATAACAAAGATGGGAGGTAAAAGGTGGTCCGAGATCTGAGTTGTTGCGTGGACATAAGTAGCTCAAGAACGAGGCCTCAAATGGTTGAAGCCACTTACAGTAGTTCCGAAGGCTGGGACAGAGAGACAGCACGGATATAGATGAAAGGTCGTCGGAGATTTGGTGTCCGAAAATGGCAAGCTGAATTAAAGGAAAAAACAAAGCACTCCGCCTCATTGGGAAATACTTGGTAGAAAACATTTCCACTCAGGTGACATTTACCGAGAACGGCTTTGTCCCCATTCTATTCCCTATCCAACAAAACATACGTGACAGAATCAAGAAAACACGCTGAGAATTGCCGATTTCAGGAGGGAGTACAACTAGAGAACGTGTTACTCTGTATGCAGTGACAGTACTGTGTTGCCTTTCAGTGGTACTTGCTCATCATCAGCGATATTTCTGCTTGACGGACGTACAACCACGGTACGACCACTTACCGGTCGACATCCCGCTTGATGTCGAGTTTTTGTGTGGATCACTTGCAAGTAGTATTATTGTCCGCCAGTACAATTTCTAAAGATGAACTCGCACGGCCCTCAGTGGCAGTGTTTTTAGGCAGGCACTACCTAAGGTATTCATTCAGTGCTCAGCTTTAAGAGTGGGTGGAAAGTAAACGGGAGCATGGGTACGGTGAACCTTGATTAGTGATATACACCCATGCCTTTTCTGAGGTTCGAGGGTATTCGTATTCACAGCCCGTGTTACCGTTACAAACCGACGGTAATTAGCGGATGGCCAACAGAATAGCTGAGTAAAGTATTCATCCCATTGGTTTAAATGTTCTTTTTTAGATATCAAGAGGGGATTTTTTCACGGTGGTCTAACTGAAATCAGGCTCCCGTTGAAAGAATCGAACGTAACGCATCGGACCAATCTGCAGGCAAAAGGAATCGCGAGTGTGTACGTTGGGGGTCGAACAAGGTTCAGTGGATACCAAAAAACAGGTAAGATAATAACAGATAATAATGATAATAGAAACCTGTGAAATATCAGAAGTAAGAGGCCTTTGTTCAGGTGGTAATGTGATTTAGTACATTCATTAGAGGATATCAGCACGCTGATGGACCCAATGTTTTGAAGCCATGCAGAAACGGGAACGAACCTGATGGTGAAACAGGTAATAGGGTCTGGAATAACGCAACATGAACACACCAATACGGCGTAGGTCCATTCTTGCACTAGGAAGCACCTCGTAACTTGTTACCAGTAGCAATGTGAGTTCTGCTTTTGGTAGAAGTGGAAGAGGGATTTGGTTATCTTCTGGGCTTGAAAAATTTCTCTTGAGCTGGTGAAAATGGCATTTTTGCATACCGCCCTCTCTGATACCTTAGACATCCTTTGTTTTAACGTGGAAGTACTTGATCATTTGAACGATATTCATAGACTCAGTACTCTGCAGTTAGGCATGTGACCAATTGCGCTTAGAAAAACATTGACGGGGATTCCTCAGCTATCATGGTAAATATAGCCGTTGAATAAAAGTATTTTGTCAATGGTCCGCACGTAGAGATTCGGAGCATGAGGCCTAAACTCTACGTATAGTGTGAATCTAATGGACGTTTGCAGATCTCTTCATATCAAAGCTGATCCAGGTAACTAAAGCATTACGTTGGCTTTGATCGGTTCGGACACATTGTTGGTGGCCTGAATTGAACGTCGGCGTTGAGAGATTTGTCAGTGTTTGTCCTGAATGCGTCCGTAAAATTCACACCACAGACACAGACTGGTCTCATGACCGGAAACAGTGCACTCATGGTAACATTATTTTTGTTACACACACGTAGATAAATGACTTCCGTACCGTATACTACTTATCCAGGTAAGTTATCTTGTTAACCTCTGCTGACAAACGGCTTGTGCACAATGGGGAATTCCGGGATGACCTGACAATGGCTCAACCTAGGATGGGTGCGTAGTGTCGTTTGTCATGGCTTATAAAATCTCAGATATGGACTGATGGTACGAATCTTGAGAACCCGGATGCACAAAAACAGGATATGGGGAAACCTAGCACGCTGTTACTTGTTCGTTTATTTTTATTGGTATACTTAGATGCGTACCACGTCAGGACATCCTGTTTTGATAGCTAATTTCAGTGCCAACAATCCCTTTTATATTGGAAACAAGGTCGTGGTTGCTCTCTCGTATGCTTCAAATGACGACATGTTAATATATTGAGTATCTGAAGTTTGTGCATCAAACAGCCCGTGGCATCCTCACTGAGGTCATTTAGTCTTTATGGTCAAAATCACATTGTTTCATCTTAGTAAAAGCTGGTATATAGGGAGTTTTTTCGGGTCCACAATCAGTCTCCAGAATGAAGTCCTTCGGTAGAATAGTCCCGTCGTAGTCAAAGTACGGCTCTGTCTTTTGTACTGAAACCCAAGCACGTTGCGAACTTTTTTGCGGCTGTCATCGGATCGAACCGCAAATTTAGAGCATACTGTGTCAGAGCATTGTAGAAACAAAGGCCCGTAAATTCGCTTTTCATCAGCAATTGCCAGTCTCTAGCGAGCAACCTGACTGCTTTCGCTGGAATTTCAGAGCGTTTTGTGTGAGTTGGCGTTCGAAGAGAAGAATGCCGTGAACAACCACATTCGTATATCGCACGAAGATTGTACTTTTCGCGTGACAAGCTGCTGTTTTGCATGGGACGCAAAATATCGACTTGTGTTTGGATTACTGAGTAATCCAGCAGCAATTGTTCCTATTTCACACAAGCCTCGTCCATTTCAAACAACCACGGCTCAAACACATGTTTCAGCCTATTGACGTATCGAGCTTTGCTCATCCCACCAAACAAATAACTCAGTAGTGGTTGTTAAGAATTTCCTTGTTCCTAGCAGCACTAAATACTCGCTAGCCTGTGCACACCCAATGTCTCCAAATTTCATGTTTACAATATAGCTGGTGTGTCCAGATGAGAAACGAAATTTTCTTTCTGTTGCATTCAAAATCTTCCGAAAACACTGTGCGCCCCTCGGTCTGTCAGCTTACTGCTATCGTTCCGAGAGGAACCGCTGCACACGTAAAAATCCTCTTGGTCTCTGTAGACCTCTTCTGCCCCCAAAACAGACGTTGCGGAAAGCGCTAAACTGAAGACAACCAGTAGCCGTACGGCAGAGTAGAATCCACCCAGTTTAACAAACATTCACACTAGCATAGTTCTTTCCTCATGCGGAGTAGATGCCAGGTCACTACAGATCAGCATAGAGCTAATTTTCGACTTACTAAAGTGCAGCCTATATTTCAGAATGTGTTATACCCAAGTGCGGAAGGCAAACCATCCCCTACAGGGAGCCTGTGCGTCAAACGACTCTCAGTTTTCATTGCACGGAAAGTTCTGCTGTATTGCAAGCGTGTCGTTGTTCGAAAGTCAATTAGGAAAGTCCCAAAACCTGCAGATGGTTGTTGTCTCCAGGAATCTAAGCAAACTTCTACAGGGTCATGCATCAAAGAGTCTAGAATTCAGTTCTTTTCCTCAAAACGTTCGATGAGATCGAGCACGTCTGCAAGAAACTGAGAGAAACAGCTGTTCAGCTTTTTGACTAGAGGAAAATACAGAAATCTCAAACACTATTTAATCATACTTCTCGGTGGAGACTTGGACGGCATACTATTCTCACTAGACAGCGCTTGTGCTTGTTGGACTGCAGGCATAATATCTTACTTTCCCAAGTGTGAAAACACGGTGGGCAAAACAACTACCGATAGAGTTGATACTGGACAATGTAGTTGTCAAATGTGCTTTTTCTTCGCGACAAATAACGTCACAGAATCACTCCGAACAGCTATCTCAAGAATATTAGAGAGCAGCCTTCTGCAACTGAGTCATCGAAGAACAAGTTTTTCTTCGTCAGTATGGTAATACATCTGGTATAGGTCACCATAAAACAGTCAAAGTGCTTTTCAGTTATGCCATTTTTGAGAATATTCAGCCTGAACGGAATTCGTTATGGGTCACCATAAAACAGTCAAAGTGCTTTTCAGTTATGCCATTTTTGAGAATATTCAGCCTGAAGCTTACGGAATTCGTCAGATACTGTGAAAGACTGAGGAATTCTGCGTACAGGAACCCATCTTACTCACCGATAGCATCTGTCTGTAGCACGCTCACCACGGCACCGTTTTATGTTTCCGATGAAAGGCTCAAAAACCACCGTAATTTGCTTTGACAACGTTTGGATCTCGGACCCAAACAAAGATTCCGTTAAGTTGACAGAAGGAATCTGTCACACTTTGAAAATCTGGGAGATCAGGTGCGCCATGGTGGGTTCTATGACTTATTCCGGAGACGGGGTAATAAAATTGGCTGATGTTGATACACTGAAGGAAGTCGGTGGAGCATGCAGGTGTCGAAAGTGTTTGAGAAGCGTTTCACAGGGTTTGAGAACCAAACTGATGACGATTTGTACAGAAACACTGCCAGTACATCAAAAATAAATCACTTTGCGGTCCGGATCCGAAAATATCAAGAAATCGAGAATGCGAAAGTGTTTGAGAAGCGTTTCACAGGGTCTGAGAACCAAACTGATGACAACTTGTACAGAAACACTGCCAGTACATAGAAAATAAATCACTTTGCGGTCCGGAGCCGAAAATATCAAGAAATCGAGAATTATATACTGATATACGTTGAAGGAAGCGATCAACCCCAAGGAGGAAAACAGGGTAAGGGGTAATGGTTCGCAACGGCGTCAGCTGACTAAATATGTACAGTCGTCCTCAGTATCGGATCTCAGCAAAAAGTGTAGTCTACCTTCGTCGAGGTCAGTGAAGCCATTCCATCTTTGAGCCAACTTTAGGATGCTGCCCAGAAGATATGATCAAACTGAACGCACTTTGAAAATCTGGGAGATCAGGTGCGCCATGGTGGGTTCTATGACTTATTCCGGAGACGGGGTAATAAAATTGGCTGATGTTGATACACTGAAGGAAGTCGGTGGAGCATGCAGGTGTCGAAAGTGTTTGAGAAGCGTTTCACAGGGTCTGAGAACCAAACTGATGACAACTTGTACAGAAACACTGCCAGTACATAGAAAATAAATCACTTTGCGGTCCGGAGCCGAAAATATCAAGAAATCGAGAATTATATACTGATAGAGTTACGTTGAAGCGATCAACTCCAAGGAGGAAAACAGGGTAAGTGGTAATGGTTCGCAACGGCGTCAGCTGACTAAATATGTACAGTCGTCCTCAGTATCGGATCTCAGCAAAAAGTGTAGTCTACCTTCGTCGAGGTCAGTGAAGCCATTCCATCTTTGAGCCAACTTTAGGATGCTGCCCAGAAGATATGATCAAACTGAACGCAGGGAGTCAACCAAAGGTATTCTCTTATACAGCTATCGTTTTGAAAGTTATTCTGCGCTCATAGAGAAAGTTGTATCGATGAAATCTAGGAGTTACCGGCTCCTGCTGCTTGTAATGACAAGTGATTTAGTGTTGATTTTCTCCGAAACATTCTGTACACTTGCGCAAGATGGAAATTTGCAGGTGTTTTCGCTGTCTAGATTGTTCCGTCAAGCCGGACGTGACTGGTACTCGCACAGACGTGAGATTGAAACAGTTAGGCTACAAACCGATTTTGTGCACAAGAAATACTGTGAGCAAGAAAATCGCGTGTATAGTGTATACAGTGCAATCGAAAGCCTCAATGGTGCTCCAAAAACGTGTTTTCATTCCGTCAGTTATATGGATAGGGTTCGCTCTTGCTCCAAGATATTATCAGAATTTCGAGACCCACAAAGAGGTTTAGACACAAGAGTTCAATATCTGGTACCAAACAAGGTCATTGCATCGGTTGTACGGCACGAAAATTAATCCTGCGGTTACTAACACGCACTGTTACCTCACGACTACCAACATCATGCCAACTTGGTGGCCAATCAGGCGGCTTTTGAACTGCTCACCAAGTTTGACAGTTTCACTTGTAAGCATTTCGTCGCCACTCGTGAGGAAATCACCAGCGTGCGTCGAAGCTACCACTACTCGATTTATATACCTGGTATTTAAGTACACCGGACGAGTTTGTGTTGTGTAGTAATCAACTTACTGCACACCTTTGTGTGAAAGCAGGAAGTGACCCTGAGTCTCCCAAGAAAGACTATGAGGTTTCTGCGTATAAGTAATTTTGAATTTACCGCCTTCCTGTCAGCAGCATCTTCGAATAACACGAGCACATTGTTTGGAACTAGAGCAGTTCGTTTTTTGTCTTCACCGACTTGAGTAAAATAAGACAAATTCTGATAAATCACAGAAATATTTACAATCAGACGTTTCTTTTCCATTTTGAAGACGCTTTTGTTGCGTGAAGGCTATATACATACGTTTGATGACGAAACGCTTGCAAGAAATATCTTGTCAATATCTTTAAAAAGACAGAAAATCGGCGCGCCCGAGACACCAATATACCGATGAAGTCCTACCATCAACCTAGTCGTGAATTTGGTTTGGAGATTTAATATTCTGCCGCATTAGGTGCTCTGATATACTATGAAATCTGCGACACACAACTTTGGCAATCTCCATCACGGACGGAATGCCTTCGTTGTTGAAAGAGATGCTACCTCTGATTCAGAGACGGGAGTTAAATATATCTTCTGTCACGAACTCTCATTCAGGCATTGATTTTCATTCAATAGCGGAACACAGTACACATGTGCGCCGCAGCGATTTATCGTGTGTCCGACTTCTCAAAACTGGCCTACTTATCGAAATTTCTAGAAAGAGATCAAGAGAAACACTTTCGTCGAATCAGTAGCTAGTTGGTTAGTTTAATGTTCCCGTTTTGCGCTATTCTGACACAGGGCACGTTCTGTCGTTCATCCACTAACGAGCTGAAGGCCGATTATTGGAGCACGTCGAAAAATAGACCAGAAAATAACAACCGATAGACCGCATCTGCTCCAATGACGGATGGTTTCTCACAATATTTCAAACCTTGTAAGTGGTGTGCTCTTGGCTGCCTCGGTACGGTTTTGCTACATTATGAGTGGATTGGGAACAGTGTGCTGTACCGAGAGTTTTAAGTAGAAAACTAACTTCCATTGGGGTTAAACATTGTTCTTCGCTTGATATTTTTTAAAACTTTCAACTTAGTCTTGTCCTGCAAATGAACTTGGTCTCACCGTATCCGTCGTTTCCGTTTACCAACCAACCAGTCAAAAACACGTGACTAAATCCTTCTGTAAGAGGATATTAAAATTACTTCTTGTTATGGGCAATTTGGAGCCGATGGTATGTAGAAGAAATGTGTGAATTTACCATTTTTGGTGCTCTGAAGTTGTTAATCTCTATCGAATTTCGTGCACTAGAACTCAGGATTCAGTGGTCGTTTAACTCGAGAAAAACAATTTCCAGGTGAAGGGTATCAAGCGAAATCACGCAAAATATGTTATCGATAATGTGCAAGAGTTGTTTGTTTACCATAATAACTTGTCTGGGCACTAACCACTGATATCCAGAAATTTTGACAACACTGGATCCTGGGATCTGAACGAAAGATAACAGGAGAGATTAGCTAGTTCTCAAGCCAGTGGACGGTCCACCCGAATACAGCTTTCGGATTTACGGATTTTCTGAAATTCAGGATTTCACAATTTTGTAACTGAGCGAAAGTTTCCACTCTTGATCCGTTCCTCTTTACTGCTCACACTGTAGGCTAGAGTGAATCGCACTTAAACAGAATGAAAGATATTTTGTGTGCTATTTTTAGACATGTAATGAAACGGTGACCAGGTTCAAAGTCACATAAGATTGATGAGGACCACACCCGGCAGGTCACAAACAGGAAACGATAGTTGGCTGTCTGAAGATGGTTTGTCCTTATTTCATAAATAATCGACCTGAAAACCGGATGAGTAGTTGCTTACTCGGTGAGCGGCAGATCGAACAAAACTGGCAGTCGAGTGTCGGCCAATTGACATTGATACGTAGCAGTGAAACAGGGAACTCCTCACTGCATTTTAGATGCGGGTGTTAGGGAACAAAGTGAAATGATCGTAATGGAACTTATTGAAAAAATCCATGAACACAAAGCATGTCGGTCTCTCTAGTGGTTCTTCAGCAGGCGTTGATGGGTATTGGAGTTTATTTCTACAGAGTCAAGGATAATTCTTTCGTGTTAATTAATTCGCCTCATTTTTGCAACGACCTCCCAATCAAACCATACTTGGTTGATGGACCCGGGTGAGATGAAAAACGTTACTCTCTCTCCCTCTTGAAACTGATACATGTAAAGCTGCCAACATAAAAATAGTTCTGAAAAGGAGAAGAATCGAATGTTCTGAGACTTTTTTTCTTTGGTGAGTCGGTTTCAGCGCACTTAGAGTCATATATAAAAGTGGTAAAGTCATACGATCTTGATTTAAAGGTTTGTGGAACAGACGTTCGAAATGTGTCAAGCAGTGGATTAATTCTGATGTGTCTGTAGCATCTGATCAACTGATGGGCACATCTGGACGTCACAAAAAACGAATTTTGCTACAGACACCTCAACTATACACACGCTGTAAATTATAGGTCAGACAGGACGCAATCGAGTATTTTGACAAACATAATGGGCAAAACCCTCATGTTGGCCGCTCACAGATTTCCGACGACAACCAACGGAAAACAACCCTTGTCGATCTGGTCACTTGAAATCATGAAGGTGCATGCTCGATGAATCCGACCAATTTTAGCGCAGGCACACTAATGCCTCGGTCTAACTTGTACGTATATTGCTTTCAGAATGAAATATGTTTCACTGGTATACTTGTGTGTCATATAGAGTTAGCATTGTTGTTAGACTTTAAACTTGCGGGCTGCTTATTGGTTGTTCAGGTAAATTTTGTCAGAGCTATTAGTCACCAGTATTGTTGATGCATGCTCTCAAGTATAATACACTATATTCATTGATTAATATGCGTAGAAACATTTCAAGTTCTTTGATGTAAATCTAAGGGACTGAGATTGGTGACGAAGAACATTAGGTAATTCTGTACACAGTAGAACATAAATCTGGAATCTAGCTGCATACAATGAAAGCTGAATGGGCCAAGCCAATGGTCCAAACGATGAAGGGTGGCGACTGTCATACCCCAAGAGAGGCCCTCCGAAGTCACGTTATCCCATGGGAAATCCTAGACAAGTGTTTTTCAACTTTTGGGAGATCACTTGAATTCCCTAGCTGGCTCAAGACTTTATTACTCGTGGAAAGGCATCACTTCAACTGAAATACTGAAGGCAAGAAATTTGCATTTTCCAGAAATTTTTTCAACGACAATTTTAAATGACTTGAATGACGGGATGCATATTAGGCAGTCGACCTTTTTTGAGCTATTTGAAGCTATCACAAACGAGTAATTCAGCTGGGTTCCAGGTGAGTCTCTCGAAAACCAAATTAGTTTGTAAATGAGTGTATTTCGCTATTCAAATCCTGTTTAACCTGGTCGTAAAATGGCCGTCACCAACACCCAATATAACGATGGTACATCCTGCAGAAAGAAAACGCATTCACTGTTACCGAGTATCGCGTGACTGACGGTTCATCCGTAAACGGGGACACAATATAAGGATGGAGTAATCAGGTTGTCTCAAGCCATTCAAATTATTCCTGAGTTTGAATTTAGCCAGTTTAAATTTATGAAGGTCAGCACTACACAAAAGTTATTCGGCTATTAATCATTTCCTATGGTTTCGTCCATTACACATAAATAACTGAGTTTTTTCATTCCAGGAGAGAGCACTCATTAACACGAACCGGATTCTTCCGGGTTTGTAGGTCTTAGTTTCATTGTTTTCTGTCGTGTACTTTGCTCGAAACTGTGTGATGTATCTGAGAATGACTGGGTGCTTGTGTATTTGTTGGATTTCATTTGATCTATTATGTCTTGCTGGGACAGAATATTCTCTCAACCGACTCTATGGACAAGCTAGGAGAGAAGCGTGTCACTGTCGTCCCACGCAGTGGACAAAGAATCAGATACTGTACTACAATGCAGTGTAATGTTCTGGCATATTTAACTGAATAGAACTTGGCCACCGTCCGAGAATAGAAGACCAACTAACTGTGTGTTGTCCACGTCTGAGTGTCATACCTGATTACTGCAGGATTTAGAAGAGTATTCACACTACAGGGACGGAATCTAACAGCCCTTCCAAGCTCACATCACCATCGTTTGAACAACTGTCCACCTGTCCTGGTGCAATCATTCTGGTGAGTCCACCCCAAAGAGGGTGAAGCACTGGACCCGAATTTCGCTCGTATTAAAGCTCATCAGCAGTGTATATCATTAGCCGTGACGCCGTTTTTACCCCGCACACTGGCATGTGAGGCCAGCCTGTTATCATCCCTAGGTTGCGCTGGACGCATGTGAATTTTCATGCCTAAACATGTTCACACATGAGTGATGTGATTAGATGACCCGATGCCTCGAACGATGACCAAATAACTGCCCTGAAGGTGTCGAACTATTGGCCCTCCTATCGGGACTTCCTAATCAGGCAGCTCCTGAAGACTGCTGGACTATTTCTGGATTAGTGGCAGCTGGATTTGTAGAATTCAAGCTCACTTCACTCGTCCGAAAGATCGTCCTCTTTCAGTGATTATTGTGTCATGCAACATAGAAAAACTTGTGTTCACTGATATATCTTTGTAATGTACTACTCATAAGGTTGCTGAAAGTCCGTCGACAGCCCAAGACCGGTTTTGCCCACTTTGGGGCTCATCAGGTAGGCACAGTCCCCGGGCTTCCGTCAACCTTATGTCCTACTTGTGTTCACTGATTTTTGGGTGTAACCCTACGTTGCAGTTGACAATGCCGGTCAAGGTGTTCTTTGTTTACGTTAAGAATGCCCAAGTGATCTTCACAAGGTAAAGTCTGTTTTCAGATATCCGTGTGCTAAATATTGTTCGAATTATCAAACTTTCAAACTTGAGAGAAGCGAGGATTCACATGCGCCGAACGATCTACTCCACCTGCTAGTTCTCTTAGGGCAATATAAATTTTGAAGTGTAAAAATTCACAGTGTGACTACAATCTTGTTATTTTTTTAAATCTATCTTTTCCAGTGACAACAACTTTTGAGCACATCTTATGAGATGATTAGGTATAATTTCACGGGTTTCTTTCTGTGGGTTTTTTTTCAACCTTCCGCTGCTTGTAAAGAGAAAATATTTTAGCAGAATGTCCTGCAGACTGAGTAAGAAACACAATGGTAGAATGATGCAAACTCGCGTAATTTAGCCGTACTATTCCATCCGAAGAGTATCCCACCGGAAGAGAGGTAATAAAACTTAGTCTTCCGAACTATGCTTCGAATAGATCGAATAATGTGACCGGTGTTTTCTGTACGCTCTGTTTAATTCTAAAATCCAGAAAATGTTCACTGTGCTAAAGGATGTGATCATCATGTCAGGAACATAACGAGTCAATCCGATGGTTAAGGTAATGGGTGGGTTTATGGCAAGGATTGATGGTAAATAAACCTCGGAGAGCATACAAATGTTGAACTTTGTTCATTGGCCATTTGTACCATATCCATCCACACAAGAACATCACGCAAAAACTTTTTGGCGATGCAATCCATCGTAAACGAAACCTGAGACATTTTTTCGGTCATGGCACATCAAACTGACCCAATTAACCAGTCTGTCATGTAAACGTCCTTTCATCCTCTGCTTTTCGAAATGATGTGCACTGTTTATGCAAAAACACCGTCAGTCTCTTACATCCATCACTTCTCTAATTTCAGTAGTCTTCCTATTTCAGCATCTGTTGAATTTTTCTCAAGGTTCCCTCCAGCATTCTGGTTAGTTAAATTCAGTTAATCATATGGAAACTGGGTTTTTTTCCTCCATTTACACGTACAATAAAAACCGCCTTATTCTGGTTGAGATCGTATAGCTTCCAGTCTGAACGGAAGACCCCACCCCCAACAATATAGCTCATTTCGTCAAAGGACTGGGTGAGAAGAATGCCGGCGCGTTGGTTCTTTAGGCGCTACTTGCCCTACAAAAGATAAAATATGACAGCCATCTTGAAGACGCACTTCATTCACGCCGCGGCCATATGCACTCTAGCCTCGCGGTCGGAATAAGCTGAACCTCAAGGACGTCAGCTTAATGGTATTCGAATCGACAGTCAGCATCGCCCTTAAGGAAATTCGTAAGAGTGAGTATAAAAAGAAACTCCAGCCAAATGCTGCCGCTCCATATCCATGATCTTTTTTAAATCCCGTTAAAAAACGCACAGTTTTAAATCCTCACCCACATCCGATCACATTGGCTTGATGTAAAATTCACACATCCAACAGCAACTCACACATAATTCCCGGGTGTAAGTTGGACGGACAGAGAAGAGCTGCTTTTCTTCGACGTTTCGCTGATGTCATGATTTATTGAATAACTGCGTAGTTGTAACGCCATCTTCACCAAAGGATAAAGTGTTTCTGTGGAAAAATTGATTTGAGAGCTTCGCAACTCAAGCAAATGCGTGGGCTCATGTTTGCTAAGCGAAGCACAGGCCTGTTCACGGAATCCCTTACTCAGTGCAATCTTTGTACCATGGGGTTTTGTCCGATGCAGAGCAGGTTAACAGATTCCAGAATGGCGCCGAATTGCTCACAAATGAGCTAACAAAAGTGGTCAAAGGAACGCACTTTTGCACCCCCGGGGGGTCGCGAGTCTGGGCCCAGTGGTTGACAAAAACAAAACAAAAAGTAACCATAAAAGGAAAAAATTAGGCGATTCCCAGTGCCAACTACATTAATTGGTGACAATGGCGCTGAGTCCGACCGAAATTGGTAGTCTTCCGGTGATTTTTTGGGAGGTGGGAATTGTCGGTGAAATAACGTTCGAGACGCAATAAATCAAGAGTAACATTTACACAATACATACGTTTGAGAGCGCTTCATTAGCTTCCATACGCAAGGAAGCTGCTTTTGATTACGTTTTATATAGCGTTGACTCCAAATATCATGAGTTCTTGGTTGCCAAAATACACTCATTCTCAAATTCAGCTGAATTTCCGTGATTTGAGTCTGCCGTTAGAACTTAATCAGAGTCCATTGGGAGTTTAGTTAGGTCGTAAAGCTCAGAGGAACTCGGGGACCACGATTACCTGATTAGCCTTATGAAGGGTGAACCCAGCCCAAGTGTTCAAGCAGCTCTCTGAGATCCATCAGGGCAACACAAGTTGTGGTTTGCTAACCACTAAATCCGCACTCGTTGATCACAATGAGTTGTGCACAATGAGGTGGGAAGTGGAGATGCTTGTAACTGGAGGCGGTATTTCGTAATACGTCTAAACCAGACAAACCAAATCCGCCAAGCCAAAATATCTTCACCTTTGGTATAGTCAGGCAGTCATTTAACCGAGCAGCCAGCCAAATGGGGTGACTTCAACAGCACGTCCATTCATGTCTACGGCTAAACTCCATACTAGGGAACCGGAACGTGCGTATATCTAGCTGGTTTCATTTTAAAGCATAATATGCCAACAGCTTCACAGTATTTTTTTTAAAGTTGCACGGGCGCATGAGAAACTATCGGAACAGAAGGACCTGCGAGAAACAACAGATACGCCATTTCAATATGGGATGATGCAAATTTCTGTCACTGTTTTGTACCACCAGTATGGAGGCTGACTTTGCCGCACTTCCTAACAATGAGAACGTAAGTAAGCAAAAACAAAAGCTACGGAAGAATGAATACTCTTGTATCCACGACCTGATCACACACACAATACACCGCCGTAGCCTCTAAAGAGTACGTTATTCTCCTGAATACCTAGAGGCGGTGAATGTTATAGCTGAATTGAATGTTTACTAATTATCCTGAATAAGCTGCAATGTTTGCATTAGTATGACCTCGTTTAATGGCATTGCTTGTTTTGTAAACCGATCAGAGGAGAATGAACATACGAGTTTCATGTGGGAATGATAACAGCGAAAGATAAAAACACGCAGTTTAGCATTTGTTCACAAAACCGTACTAGTGACATTCAAATAGTGGAACTCAAAGTAGGCCGGTATGTCAGCTTCTAATTCTGCCTTTTGAAAGAAAGATATCTCCTGAAATCGTTACATAGATATTCACAGTCGCCTTAGCTACCAGCAGAAAAGTAGCGGCGGCTTCTCAACGTCAGACAGTTGACTGACTTGATACGTTTCTGAAGCACTTTGAGGCACAAAACTTGATTAATCTTCTTTAAAGCCGAAAATGACGTCAGGCAACCAGACCTACCAGAATGAGAAGTGCTTAACAGCCTAGAACGCCCTAATAATGGTAAATATTCTCAACCGGCAACTAGCTTCTATGTGATTCTGAAAGTGCACAAATACTGTGCAAGTTTTCGCACTCTGCTGGGTTCATTTCTATAGATACTGATAATATGATAATCAGTAGTTTTAGGGTAGTGGAATTCGCTTACATCGCTAGATGGTTGATTTTTACTTTGATCCCTCAGTGCACGTCAAAGGGGTGGGTACTCGAAACCTGGCTAATGAATCTGGTCCGTCTCAAAGGCTTTCCAACGTGGATCCATGGTGTGTAAACAATTGGACAAGATCATTCGAATAAAGTGGCACTGTTAGACGTGAACAAATAACCAACTAGTAGGTGCCGAATCGGCAGCGACCAGAGATGGCCCCTTCACAGATGGGCTGAGGGGAAAAATAACCTAGGAACCCTCGCATGTTACCTTCCAAATCGACAGCCACATGGCCGTCGAAGAGCTTCAAGTAACCCTGTGAGTAGTCTTCTGTGTGAAAGGATAGTAGATGTGCTTTCACTGTCTTGCACTAGGCAGTCGTCTCCAGTGGCCTCCACTGACACTGGGGAATCATTGACTGTTTGTTTAGGTAATATATTGCTTCCTGAGCAGGTGTAACTCATCGTATGGAGTTAACTCGTCTTTTCACCTTGTTTCTTTGATCACAAATGAACTATTGGGCTAGTTTTGAAGTCAAGTGGAATGTTCTGATCATGAGAACTGTGTATGACAAGTAAAGAAACGCACCCCGTGATTTACTTTTTTCCAGTCTGGCCATCATATCACCATACGCTGGTTTTCGCCGTTTGTGCGAATTGTCCTAAAAGATTTCACCACAGACGGCCTGCGTTTGTTTCCAATAGCGCTTGAATAGATGTCTGTCGTGGTTGAAGTCCATCCCCGCTTCCCGTCTAAGTGAGGTCAGAATATAAATTTTCCAAGATGCCAAAAGTGCCCCAGCATTGTTAGGCTTTCACTGTTTCGGATGTCTTATCCATTCTACGATTATTCGTTCGTCCTATTCTACCTTTCTCTGTGTGCTTTAGACAATTAGATGTAAATTCTATTTTGCTTTCTGACAGTTTTGCTTTTATTATCCTGGATTTTATCCTTGATGTGAAATTCGCCTTGTTGAACTTTTCTGCCTTCAGAATTACTTCCAAACCGCTCAACGATCTCGAAGCGTGTGTGAGACTCATCTTTTCTCCCTGTCTCGGTGAAATCTTCCGTGATATTTATGTCCCCGAGGAGTATATTCCATTGCTTACTGATTGCGAGGTGACTGGCAACCTCGGATTTCGCCAGGTAGATGCTTTAGGTCTGTCTCCCGAGGTTTCTGTAACTACAGCTGAAGTTTTGTATCGAATGGCAGACCGGTAAAATTTAAAACCTGTGAACACAGAATCCATGCATCTGCCCAAAACTACTGTTGAAACTTGCCAGTAGTGTCTGATAAAGTAGTTTGGAGCGCCATACCTGCATCTGATGGAAATTGTCAACAGCCATGGAACAACCACCATCACACGACACTAACAAGGTGCCGACGGCGAAACTTTTACGATCAAATTGTGCATCTCAGCGAACGAACCAAACAAAATTATTATTGAAAAGCATTACAATATTTGTTCACTGTTATTCAGTATTCAAGCAGCATCCAAGACTGCACAAGAGGACACTTTTGGACATTGATTTTTCTAGAATTTCTGTAGAAATGAGGATTTTACATCCGTGTTTGACAGTTTGTAGTCGGTTAGCTTGTGTTTGTCGATTAACAAAGCCCCCTTTGAAGCATACACGCTCTTAGAATCGGTTTAGATCAACATTGACAGTTAAGAAAACTGTGACCAGTGTATTGGCCTACCAAACGTAAGCAGATCTCTCTGCAAGTAGAATTTCTATTGAGGCTAAAATTGTGGCCCAAGTCTGGACGGAGGCTGTGTAAAAAAACAGTGTCTGATTCAAACCCTCGCTGTAAGCTCTGAACTCTTCTGAGCTAAGTGGACTAATTTGTGTTCACACTTGAGAAAAAGTAATAACGACACAAAATTTCAGCGGGGTAAGAAACACATTTTAAATAGTGAGGTTTGACTGTAGCGCTCCTATGGTGCCTAGCTGCCATGCCACACGAAGAAACCACGAGGACCACAATACTGCCTGGTTGCCCAAGCCTGGACAGGATCAGTCGAGAAGCAGAGTTCGGGTTCTGTTCGATAAGTTCGCGCCTTACCCACCGAGCTATGCCGCCTATTCATCACTTAGGAACAACTCTCACGCGGACAATGTTGATATCCTGTGTCATATCAATGTCTGTCATCCCATCTTGTCCCGGCTGATTGTAATCTTACCCCAGTTCCATCAGCGGGTCACAATAAATATCAGTTCCTCTGTGGCTGAGCTGAGACAAACATTGGGAGATTTCGCATGAATTCAAAACTCGAATAACAACTTTTCGACGGAAATTCCGAGCAGGTTTAGTCAAACCGAGATCAATTTTGAATCTACATTTTTCATCAAGAAGTATGTGATCGAGAGAACATGCGATTCATTGGGAGGTTTAGCTATTCGGAACGGTTGAAGCTTTTTGAAGTAATGCGGGTCGTCTAGCGCAGGCAGTTGTTGTGCACACAGTTGTTATTTGCCATGCGATTTCAATGCATCTTATTTGTCTAAATGTATTACGCCAGACAGATAAACCTGTTTACCTAGGATGCGTCGACCTGAATAAGTTTTTCCCTGCGTCTCTCGAAGGCACGCCAGAAATTAGCATTACTGAGATGTTCTTTTCCAAACGGGACTCACTTTTTTTTACCGAGAATGACCTTCAGAATTGAAACTGACTCTTCTTCGGTGTGCATGCACTGTATGAAAGGACGCCGTTAGAATAACAAACCCAGAGTTTCACTGGAGCAGCGACAGTTGCCTCGGAAGAAGTTTCCCGATGTCGTCCACATGATAAATAAGTCAGTTAAATTAGACTGTGATAGTGTCCGAGAATTGGGTGTGCATTCATGCATTTGCTCGCACATATGTTTGCATGTGCACGAGGGACACGTTTTTGCAAAAGTTCGGAACGTACCTAGTTCCCAAGTCCTAAGACATCTCATTTGTTTGCGTCCTCACCGGGGATTGATAACATCAAGTGACCTCGCAAATTTCTAAATCCAAGGACACCACCCAATACTAAAATATATGCTCTCCGGCTTTTGGCCACCAGCAACGAGCCAATTTGGTGAATTTTTTACTTATTGGGGTTACATGAACGAGTTAGCAACTTGGATGCATTGGTCTATCACTCCTGATGGCGAACTAGTTCTACTGCATAATTCAATTCTCGGAAGGTCAAGACTATTGACGTTCTCCTTCGAGAACTGAGCAGCGTTCAAGGCGCAAACAAAGGTATGAGCGTTTGGGAAAAGGGAACAATATTTTGACCACTGGCCGAGAAGAGGACATATGACATAAAAACATATTTCGAAGTTGCAGAGCACGTTCAGTGTCACAGTCTCACAGTCACCGTTCAACATATTCGTATGTATATACTTACTATGAATATATACAGGTCGTTGCAAAACTATACATGCACCACATATCTGTACTCGACAATCTACCGCCCTCTCGCCGAAACATTATCTCATTTTAGGGCGCTCGAAATAATTCGATCCACGCAGAAATTGGTGAAGAGTCCAATTGATTTCCGTCTATTTTGAACTGAACCGAGGAATTTCTCCGCAGATTCAAACGCCAGAACCTGCAGAAAGCAATCATAGTGGTTAACTCAGACAGACTGTCACAACAAGTGATGCGCCGTAGACTGTTTTCAGTGAATTGTTGCACAATAGTCAGTTCGCTGGAGAATAGAAACCCAATGGCTGTTCATCAAACTTTCAACTCTCAACTTTATTTGCAACTACTTGACACAGCATTGCTAAACTGGCACTTGACCATCATACTAGATCATCTGACCAAAACGATTGAGTGCACAGCCAGGCACTCAGCCTACAACCAATTTAAGGAGGAAAGGCCCTCGCTGCGAAGTCGTTTGATAGCAAACACCAACTAAAGACTTACAAACTATTGGACAGGAAAGTAAGTGTCTCATATGCACCTTGTTTTTGAAAACGTAACATCCTTATGCGCCTTCTTGAAATTCCGTGGATTTTCATTAACTGCTACGCAATTGTAAACGAACGCTGAGAAGCAATTCCACAAGTTCCGTAATAAAACCCACGTTCCATAAACATGAGCTGAAGTTACGACAAGACCACATACTAGTCACATACCTCACTAGTAGCATCCACCGTTACGCCAATATAATCTCTGACTAGTTCGATATACAGTCGGTGTTCCTGGATCAGACCATCATACCTAAAGACCTGATATCAGTTCACAAAAGCAAAGAACCTCACATATGTTATCATAGAGGAAACTACTCACAAGGTTGCTGAAAACTCTTCGATAGCCCACGGCCGGTTTCGCCCTTCTTGGGGCTCATCAGATAGGTGCAGTCCCCGAGTTGCCGTCAAACTTATGTTCTACTTGAACCTTGAACTTGATGTTTAGCAACCTTGTGATATCTCGAATATCGTGCCAACTGAATCATGAGGCGGCCTGTATGCGGGAAATTCAGTTGTAGAATATCATAAACGAGAGATTCAGTTGAGTCTCTCGTGAAAACCAAGTTGATTTGCAAATGAGTGTATTTCTCACATATGTTAGCGTATGTGATAGGCGTATAATGGCATGTGTGTCCGTTTACTATCGAAATATAATTGGCCGCGATGGGGACAGACTGCGGTTATCCCGGCGTACCACTAAAAAATTACCCTGTCCAGGATGTAAAAGCCCCAACGCTCAATGAAAATCGGAAAACACTCTGTACAGATATCGTTTTCCGGCGAAACCAAATTCGACACCGACAAGTAATTACCAGTATGATAGTGTCGATTTGATAAACTAAAAGGGCCGACGTTGTATCAACCAGTCCGACTGACTGATGCACAAAGGCATGTGTGTAAGTATGCTACGTTATTTGCATGATTACAAACGGTCATCTTTGTTATCCAGAGTTCTAAGGACGTTCCACGTTTCGTCACTTTAGGTCTATTTGTAGAGTTACAAAGTTACTATTCGTACCTAGTTCCATGGTGTGAGTAGGTTCAGCACTTCCGGAAAGACTTCAGGAGGTCGAATTGGACAGCATGGTAAATAGAACCCGCTCATTCTTTAAATACTTGGCCAGTATCATTATAAAGTAGGTGTTTATAGCATGGGTTGTCAGTAGTTTCTTCCAACCTCTCATTGAAGGAAACAATCTTTTACCGCGACTTGCTTAATTCAGGTCAGTGACACTGGTGGTCGGGTTACCAATCTCTTGTACTTGAGAATCTGTGGTATAAGGCGTTCTATCATCACTCAAACTCAAAACCTGCTCAAGCCTGTGCTCTATCTGGAATGTCAAGCCTTCTGTGGCGGTGGTCGATTAGTCTTCACACAAAGGCCAACGTCAACTCCAGTGTAACTGTTGTGGCGTTTGGCCCTTTATTTTT
>NW_008751926.1:172516-209883 GCF_000715545.1 Opisthorchis viverrini | reverse complement strand
AGCGTGGTCACGTGCTTCGACTCTCTCTTCTGATTTCGCTCGCGCTTGTAGTGGTCATTCGCGAGTCTCATGTACTAACTCTGGTACCAAAACATTTCAGACCATCTTCGGAATCTATTATGTGTGGGAACTGTTCAGAAGAATACCTCTGGACCAACTAACCTATTGGGTAGTCAGACCACTACACTGTCAGTTGAAACAATTGTCTTGTACTCATTAGGCACGCTCCACTCTCTTCCGGCTCATGAAGAAACATACTCAAAAATCAGCTCAGTGCTTGCTGCTAATTCGGGCTGCCAGTTGTCTGGTGTGCGCAGTTCAAAGCATGGTCTTCTGAGCCGGAGCAGGATAAGCTCAGTTAAAATGATACGCCTTACCTAGCAACATCAGAAAGGGTACTGTGTTCCTGAGCGATGATCACCTTTGAGCCTATGGAATTGTCAAGCACCGTAAACAAATTCCATACCCTGACAGCACTTTTCACAAGGCCTCCTTCAGAACTTCAATGAAACTCAAGGATTATGGGGTCCAGTTCACGGCAATGGAAAGGACGCTGCTGAACAAGTAGCCCTGCAGTGTCTGTTACCGGCCAGAAGAAGAATCTATTTAAATTTGATTTGCTTTCTAAAACCACAAAGAACCTGAGTAAAGTAGACCTTAATGATAATCGGATCCTTGTCCTTGATCTGACTGGTTTTTTGCAGTTATGTGGTAGTGACTAGAACGTATAAAAGCATTTCACTTTCACTGAATGCCACAGAAACACTCTTGCACACAAACGAGTTGTCAGTTCTCAACGAAGCTCAGTTCACTTTGGATTTCGTTGCAGCGACCGGCCGATATCAGTGTTTGTTTAAGAGGGTGGATGAGTGTCACAGTATCTGGAAAAGGGAAGACTAATCATAATGCATCATTTAATCGCCCACCACAATCGAATTAGAACTCCGCCGCAGAGCCACACATGAGGATGAAGGCACACAAACACAAAAATTAATATCGCCCTCATGCTCAGGTCTTACGTCCCATATGAGGTGTTTGAGAGAGCAGTCAAATGACTGACAAAGTGGCTAGGGTGCGAATTTACTGACTGGAAGGTCCATGGTTCGAAACCGACCTCTGCATCTAGACTTCCTTTGTCTAGGCTTGGGCAACTTGGCAGTATCCCAGCCCTCGTGCAAACTTCGGTTGGCATGGCAGCTAGACACCAAAACGGTGCTACAGCTGAACGATTTTTTTCACATGACTGACTGAACAAAAAAATTCCATCATGTCAAGCTGAACTATCAAAGATGTTACCCCCATGCGTCCTCCACATGCGTCAAGGGTCCCAGTCCGTCGTCCGAAACCTAATTTTATAAGCTCCCGAAGATGGTCTCGTCCAATCTCACGAGGTTTCACCTTCAGAATGTCCTCAGTGATGTTTCTTGTTCATACTCTGGCGTTTGAGGATCCGTATTCCAATTTCTAATCATGGCGGTGTTGAATCTAACCTGACCTTATGATAATTCCCCCACTCATTTGCATACTCCGCCTATGTACATTTGATCCCCAGTTGTTTTGCTTATTCGTACCCGCCCCCCACCTTGCCGCAGAGGCCGTCCTTTCCGACACTTGTGTATTGACATGTGTGTCCGTGCGTGAATGTGCGCTGCTTACCTACTTACCCATGTGGGTTCATGTCCCGTTTGCTGAGGCTGCCTTGACTTGTTTTCTCATGCGTTCCGCGTGATCGCACGTCCAGTGAGAATCACGAGACCGTCGTCGGAAGGAACGACCGCAACCCACGCTACTGAGCCGTCATTCTGCTCGCCGTTGTCTGGTGTGCGGTCGTTGACACTGCACTGTGCCGGTCAGTGACAGACCTGTGAACTTGTTGACGCTACGAACGTGAACAATTGAGGTTTGTTGTACACCTTTGCTTACTCTTCTGTAAATAGTACTGTATGTAGAAATACGAACCCAATTCTTCCTTTTGATATTCGGGATTGTCGAACCTACGCCTCACTCAATGTTCCGTATCGGGAACCTCAACAGGCGGTCTGTGGAATACTTTGTCAGCCTAACTGCTTTGTTCGGAAATTTACTGCATTTGCAATTTTCACCCATGTCGCTACATAGAAGACATTTGATAGTGGACCAAAAGAGCATATGATCAACGCACCAACGTTCCAAAATGGCATAGCGACCGAGTACAGTTGATGATGTCTGTTCATTTTGTCAAAAGCGCAGTGATCTATCTTGCACCGTGGAATCCTTCTAAAGTTACATTCCTGTCCACAGAAATAAACTGGCACACTGGAATGATTAAAAGTTTTTCATCTTCGGAAATCATATTTGACACCTTATGCTGACACTAGGGTGGCCAATTTTGTTGCAGTACCGGTGTGTACTCGGAGTAAAGCCACCTGATGATAGTGTAATTTCGAAACAGTAAAATACGTACACGTCATTTCATTCTAATCAGCTGAAAATGCAGGTAAGTGGTGGGGTACTAATGAATGCTTGTGATAAATCATGATGCCGGTAGGCCTGTCCATCCAACCTAAATGTAGAGCATTTCGGGTGTATGCATGGTTAGATATGAATTTTCGGCTCTTTTGAGACTTCCTAGGTTTTGTTAGTTTACTTCCAGGAATACAAATACACAGCTGGGATCGAACATTATCCAGTTATGGATTTTCAGTGGGTTATTTAGGAAAAAACTAACGTTCAAAAACACTGTCTCATTTGTAAGGGGTCAAAAATTGAGTCTTTTAGCAGTTTGAGGCAAAAATCGTTAGCAAATTCAGAGTGGATGAAATATTTTTCGATCAGTTGCTTTTGTTTGGGTGAGACCTGGTGACAAAATCCTCTAGGGTCAGACCATCCGGGTATTGTTCTTGAGTAATCTGTGCTCTTCACGCGGGCTCACTGTTGCTGTCAGCTGCAATAAAAGTTATAACGCATGAACGTTCGATTTGTATTCGACTCCAGTGGCAAAATGAATCATGTCAAAACAAACAAAACTTTAACCGAGCCTGACGTCGAGAACATGGACTTACTATAGACGCTGATAACTAAATGGCCAAATTCAGCTTCACACCATGGCGTGTAGGAAGGAGGTTTCGTGGCCGTATCAGATTCATGTTACACTGCTGCCAAATTATATGCACATTTCACAATCACAGTGGGAGCCCTGAATGAATGAATCTGTGTTAAAATCCAATATGTTTACCGTTTCACATCCTACTACGTTGGTTTTTGTTCAAAAAGCTTAGTCTTTCCAAAAGATCTGTGAGAAAAAAAGGAGCATACAAAATTTGAGGCACGAAATTTTACGCATCGTCAACTTGCACCCAGGACTTCAAGACAAGTTTGAGAATTTGCAGCGTCTCCTGAAATACTCTTCGAGGATGCCTCATAGTGCATGTCACCGAATCAGTGCGATCAGAATTATAGGTAACCGTTCACATTACCGCTTTCTTTATGTTTTGGCGGTGGGTTAATTCGGTTCACCGTTTTATTTGCGGGGGGTGGGAGGTCCAGAACAATTTAGTCAATTCAACAGATTATAATAAAGAAACCTATACTTTCGAATCATGCTCATTTTTACTCAACCACGGATGGAGCCTCATCAGGAGTTCACCACAGCCTCCCAGAGAGTAACAAGCTTGAATGGACGTTGTTCAAAACCTGAGCGGGAATAAAACGCCTCATCAGGAGTTCACCACAGCCTCCCAGAGAGTAACAAGCTTCAATGGACGTTGTTCAAAACCTGAGCGTGGAATAAAAAATTACAATCCCGGTCATACCTCTAAAGAAACTAAGCTAAACAATCAGAACTGCCTTAGAAGATCTGCAGGCAGCTCGATTATAACTTTACTGAAGAGTAGACTCTAGGCAGTATATTACTGTCTGACACACTTCTCAGCTAGTTTCATTTTAGGTTTATGCTTGGGGGTGTCATCATATCAATCCCATCTTCATACTTGTCCTGACACGGTTAATTCTGTCTATCCAAATCGAAATGGAGAATCATTGAACTCACGTCCCACAACTTATGTGACATTGTCAACTGGAGATCCGCTACTCCTTATCATGTCATTCAAAGCGCCCTTCTGGCATTCCGGTGAAAACTCAACACAATTCTGACATACTACGCCTATTAAGCATAGGATATGCAGTATTGCCACCCTTGCTACACAAATTTGTGCTAACAACTGAAGCTTAAACTGTTGGAATCAGAAGTTCGACAACGTATATCTGCGTCTGGCTGTGCGCTACAGTCGGGGTGAATGATTCAAGGCCCGGCGGCCCAGTGCTCGAGAACAGTGCTGATCAGGGTTTGTAACAGCGGTTGTGTATAGCGCAGAGGATGAAAATGTCTGCCTGGCAACAGCAATAGCTTTAAAAAAAACCGCCGATGTGGCTAATTCTGGTGCGACCATACGGACACACTTACCGGCAGATTGTATTTAAATATTTCTTTCCATCTTTGCGATCATAAACTGGGAACGAAAATACTCCAAGGCGTTATGCGGCAAAGCGTTTGTAGTATACATCCACCTTTTCATTCATTGCCATCCACGAGGCCAAGAACCTCTGATTATAAGTTGCTATTCTCCGTTTTACTGCAACCAGCTCTGACAGAAATATATTTTAAAGACTAGTTGGATGTAGAGTTCAGATAAAAATTTGAACAGTTGTCTGACCAACAAGATTAAATGACAATTTAATTTGCAATACCTAGGACGTGAATTTTCTCATCATTCTTTATGAACCGAGGGTCAATTTTTACCTATTGATAGCTTATTCTTCCAACAACTAACCCTAAGTGGAAAGAGCTACAAACTGCAAGTACATACTTGCTTGCCGGCAGACATGAGTGTTCGCAACATTCTTCCAGTTGCCCTTCAATCAAACCGATGTCAGAAGTGACACGCAGCTGTCGGCAAATATAACAAGCTGTTTGACAATGAGTTGCCGGTTTCTTAGCAACGCGTCTTTACTCTTCACATGTTCGGGATAATATTAAATATTCCTGCGGTTTGCAATTTCCATTCCACTTGTTTTGAACGCGCGGTTCATTTTCCTTCCAATGTGAAGTTGTCTATTCTCTGAGGAGCTCATTTTATCTGATCTAAAGTAGACTTGTGAGTGATCATAACTTTTTAAAACTGTGCATCTAAACGAAAAAATGTTACCTTAACGTTTCAGCTAAAAGACTAGCATAATGCACAATTTAATCATATAAAGAACCATCCATCTTTGGTGGGGGAACCACGTTCCTTAAAATTTAGGAATACAATCTGTCACCATTTTGAAGTCGTTCAAGAGGGGCTTCAAACTCGAGTAGTCGAAGAGTGATTGGAAGATTCTGACAACGGATCCATCAGGCTATTTTCAGCCCGGAGTGAAATATCCCTATTTTTTGTGGTCAGTAATGTCGATTTATGTTAAAGAAGAACCGAACAAATTAAATCACGTTTAGAAATGCCCCCATTTCAGCCGTATAGTGGACAGAGCAAATGCGTTTTCATTGTCTGACGGAAGACACATGACACACTGTGGGAACTTAAAGAGAACAATTTCATTCTATTTTCAACCCATGTCGTCCTATTGAATATCAACTCACGTTGGAAGCTTTGGTCAATTCTCCAGGAATCATACGCCCCAAGGCGAAAACGGGGGTATGTGTATCCTGGAAAGTAGACATGAACAAACAAAGTCTACCGAGGATATCGTTTAGTTGATGGCTTTGTGGTACGAATAATTTGCCTACCACCCAGTTTACCTCTCACGTGTTCACATCATCCAACATCCGCAGTGAGGCTGCGTTTCTGCTCCACAGCTGGGCTAATTCACACATCATACACATTGCGTAAAAATCGAGTCAGTCGTGGCATTATCAGAGTAGTAAGCCGTTTCCATTTCATTCTCAACGATAACAAAAAAAGTTATTTTCGTTAATACAGGTGCAACGTAATTGTCCAGCAACATACAGATCACGACCGTAAGTTTCATAATTTTGGGGTCGGTCTTTGGATAAAAAACTGAAACCATTGTACAACTTTACATATACACGGTTCCTTTCTCCGATTGCCAGAGGACTTTTTCTTTCTGCAGCCGTACTGAACATATCCTTTCGGATAAGGGATGATAGAAAGTTACATGCAACCGGATGAGTTGGAGCGATATTGTCACTAACCTGTATACAATCCACTCCATTCATCAAATCCAATTTTCCGGCGGCTGTCCCGGAATCCGAATTTATTTAAGCGTGATCGACTGATGGACGATCGGGGAATTTAAATTCTGGTTGGGCGGACTACGATTTGTGTTGTAACAACCTATCGGAATAATCTCTCATCCAAACCAGCGCTTACTGTTACTTTGGTTAAACAAGACTTAACCAACATCATAGTTGTTACTGAATCCTAAAACTTCGACTTTCCCTAAATGCAACAGCTATTCTCAGTTGACGATGCCCGGACGCCGTAAATATTTCTAAGTGTGTGTACTCTACTTTCGCTAACAAACCTTCAGAATAGACGGGGCGTCTGAATGCTTTTCTCAGTGGGCGATATAACCGGGTTCTTCACCCAAACGATTCATCTACTCATTGTTTTCAGGAGATAAGATTTTTTCCGTGTAGTTAAAAATTCCATAGATGTATCATTTCAGTTCAGTCTGTTTTATATAAGGCTCAAACAGGAACAACTACCTTCAGGAATCAGAGAACAGTTTGTTCATTATTAACGCAAAGCTTTGAGTGAAGAACTGTATCTCAATGCTCTATGCAACCAATAGTTATTGCGCACAAGCATCTAATGTATCATGACCAGCAACACTGTGTGTGCCTGCTGATCGAATGGGTTTTTTTCAAATTACGCTTTCCAATTTTGTGTGGAGTCGTCCCATTTTACAGTAATATTAAATTTTCTGTTGATGATGCTTAGACGCTTCAAGAAGATGAAACTGGCCCTATGGGAGTTGACTGAACAGTTATTGGTTTAGTGGTTAGTTCCTAGTTGAATGAGTTTGCTTGCAGATCCAGTAGGGTGATTTGAAATCGCCTTTAGCTGAACACTTCATCCATAGTACATTTGTAACCCTCCTGCTTCTATTGTCGTTGTTCTCAGCTGCTAAATAACTCGCCATTTTATAAGCAGCATTTTTTCCACTGTCTAACGCTGAACACTACCTCCTCGTTTAGTCTGGCAGTTAATCTTAAAAACATGCGATTCACCAAATAGAAAATCACACCAATAAAATAATTTTTTAATTGGAGAAGTGCACACAATTAATTAGGCTGCAACTTGCAAGTCAGCTACTATTACGTTGAAATTGTTTACGTAATCAAAAGTATTGCATCGTTCGAAATTTTTGAAACACAAAACGCTTTCTTAGGTAGTGACTTCTATGTAGCGATGTATGTGTTGGAAGTAAATAACGACCAAGGAATTTGCATTCCACTTTTCATGTTGTGTGCGCGCGCTGAAAATACTAGCTCCATACAAACTGAGGAATAAACCTATTATTGGCGAAACACACACATATGCATACAAATTTGGTTTTGCGAGGGGTTCACCCTGAACCCAGCTGAATCCCTCGTTTGTGATGTATCCAGGCAACTGAAGGTAACGCACCACGCCGCCTCAAGGTATCGCGATACATGTATAATCGTAAAGCACTACTCATAAGGTTGCTGAAAATTCATCGACAGCCCACGACCGGTTCCGCCCTTCTTGGGGCTCATCAGGTAGGTGCACTCCTCGATTTTTCGTCAATCTCATGTTCTACTTGAAACCGAATTGCACGAAATTGGTGAAAGGCACTCATATGCAAACTTAGTTGGTTTGCCACACACTGTACTAATGACAATCAGTTTCTATCGTATGTGAGGAGTAGCTCCCCAAAACTGACTACTCCGCACCGCGGCAACTAGCAGTGAAGTAGAAATCAGCGACTGAAACTGTGACAGCAGAAAGTCCTTTCTCTATGGAGAATGTTGAAAAGCCTGATAGGCGTAAAAAGCATTACTACGCCAAAATAAAATGACGGGAGCATAAATTAAGCATCACGAAATTAAGCGCGATGTTAGTGTCATATGCCCCGAGCGGATAAGAATCCGGAGTTAGAGTACGCATTACCGGCAGCATCGGCAACACATTCAATTTATTTTTTTCAAAATTGAAATGCTTATTTTATGAGCCATGAAAGTCTTACGGGGATGAGATGATAGTTAGTTTCAATATTATACAGCAGGAGCCTAAACCTGTAATTAAAATAAGATCTCTCGTCCCATACTCGGCATTGCAACAAAAGATAAAGACATGTTTCACTGCGGTTGGACTGTTCAATCGCCCATCACCTGTGGATTCAGCTAGCTTTGAGTTTGTAAGGTCTAGTATTATTGAAAATGCAGCAAAATGCCCAGGTATTGATCCTTTGTGGTACATGAATTTGATAAAAGATACAAAATATTAACGAATACGATTTTAATATTCTATATAACGAAAATAAATACATTTCTTTGACAAAGATATCTTGGATCATCACTTTGTTCTCAATTCCGAACACACTGAAGGTTCACTGATGTCATGAATGCATAAATATTTTGCCACATGATCTCTGTCGGCTAACAAAGATCATTCGAAAGGTCATCACACGTACGTCAGAATATCCTATAACTGTGACGAACCGGGTAAAGAAGCTTAAGAAAACGTTTCTGATGCAAATCAACCTGCAAAATCGTTTCCAGAATTCTCGTTTAGGTCGCTTAAACGCCAAAGAATGAAGGAACACAACCCACCCTGACTAGCTTCTGGAACCAGGAGGACGATAACCAGTTCCGTAGTACAACATTTAGCCGACACTGCACACAACGTGATACCCAGCCAAAGTTTCCGCGTTGTTTACAAGGCGCCGGCTAACCAACCCAGATCAGTACAGCAGCGCACAATTGCAGTGTCTGACATCGCGACCCGATCCTTTGTCGGCAAAAACGCTTTGTTCGTGTGTTGTACTTATCATGGTCCAACTAACCTCCCCCCACGCATGCACCGTGTGCTGAACACATAACTACAACACCCGCCGAACTGATTAGCTCAAGTCATCCTATTGGTAACCAGAACTAATTGTTCTTTGATAGATAGCCAATGTCATCTCACTCGATTCCCTGTCCATTTACACCATACTCATTCAAATATGTTAAATACCGCTCTCTTAACCTTTGCAATTGTATGACTTGAAAAGACCTTGCGGAAAACATGTTCGTCAACCCATCTGTGTTCTTATTATAGATGGGAATTTTCGGAATGAGAACAATTCATCAACAATTCATGTTTGAAATTCTTCCTGTACCAAAGGGGAGAATGAAGATTACGTGATTTAAAAGAGTGCTGAAAAAGGGACACCCAGAATATCAAAGAAATTGCGCGCAAATGACGAAACGTAATTTAGATCCTTTTGGTTGCTTCTCTTTCCGCCTACCTGAGATATCCAGATCCGATCACCATAGCACATTCATGATTGACCAATGGGACACTGATTAATCAGCCACTTTTCCTTTGAGTCCGTGTTCGATTATGTACAAGACGGTTTGCTGGATTTCTCATAGCGTTTCTCGTATAATAATTCCATCACTTTTCTGCCGCTGTCACTGCTCTGTTGCACGCAAAACTGTAAAGATCTCGAGTTTGAATTTTTACTGTCTAGTGCTCTGCATTCGCTTCTTGGCTAAAGTGGCGCATAAGCCGACACATATTTGTTGCTTCCAACTAAGAAATGGTCACTAAATTGTATATATATATATATATTATCACCATGAACTATGTACCATCGTTCAAGTTTGTGATAAATCGGAAATCCCAAAAAACAAAATTCATCAGCATACGCAAATACTCCAAAGCTTTGGAAGAATAAAGACAGGTTGACTGGTGGTGTCTTCGGAGCATTGCCCAAATCTCGTGGGAACACCGCATCAGCACTGCTGAAGTTCGCCGACTGATATTCGGGAAAAATGACACCCTAGATAGATGAACCGACCACACTTCATAGGTTGCGCTGGCTTGTCCTCGTGCTGCGTATGCCAGTCGACCGACTTCCTCGAAGGGCTCTTTTCGCACAACCACGTGAAGGGTGGAAGAGAGCCAGAGGCGGTCAAACAATGACTTGGCAGCAAACTTTAAAAGCCATTACCAGCAAACTCAGCTGCGCTGGTCATTGTCGTCTTCCTAGATGGGGACCCCGAGACGGGCCACATTAACGGCTAGAGACATGGCCTAGTCGCGCCCTCAATGGTGCTCGTGCATCCAAGCTATTGCCTTCAATACATAGCTCCGTTCCCAATTCCCCACTTAACAGCCCACCTGCATTGCTGTATTTACGCATTAATTTATCAGCCCCCGCCTCCAATGCGCAGCTACCTACCCCACCTCCCCGAATCATCGGCGAACAAAACTGTAGCCGCTATAACCGCTGTACGACGAGTACGCGGTTATTACAGCTGACAATGATAATGATGATTACACGTTCTTCAGAGGTTATGATCTATTCCTATCCACAATATCACCGAATATATCAGGCATCCTTGTCTCACTTAAATTCACTCGTTTCCTGAAACAAATTGCAAGCGGATTCCACAAATAAGCTGCCTCATTCACCCATCCATTAGGCCGTTTGCCGACAGGTCAACCAGCCTATTTCGGACTTCTTTTGATCTCATTCGAAAGGCAATGAAAAATGAATAACTGCAACCCAAAACGGTTTCATTTGTAGCGGTTTTATCTGCCGTTGCAATTTTTACCATACAAATTGATACAGATCATTAATTAGCAAAAATGGAAAACAAAACTACATTTTCCGGTCACGTGCATGCGCTGCTAACGTTACCGTCAGAAAGTAAACCCAAATTGTGTCGTTTAGCGTTCTGAGGAAACAGCCAGGACAAATTGTGGGTAGCCACCGACGATCCGCTACAAAAAAAAGTTATGCCTGAAGTCCCAGTGTAGCAAACAATCGTCGCTAGAAAGTACATACAAACACCATTAGCGTGTAGTTGCAGGAGTTGTTTTACTTTGCGCTCATACTATCCTTGTTTGAATAGTTCTCCCGGCGAATTATTACTCTTGTGCATCTACACAAAGCACTGAGCTGAATATTAACTCTTAATAGAGTACAGGTGACCTGCTTCACATATCCGAAGTTAAAACTCCGGAGCGGCTAGCGAAATGCACCGCTGATGAGCTCTGATAAGAGCGAAACCCGAGTACTGTGCATCAACCTTTCGATGTATACTCACGAAATGCGCTAGAATAGAGGGACGATATCTCAAACAGGGGTGAAGTAAATGGGTTTCATTGACTTTGGTTGAGTGCGTTAAGCTTGCGTAGAACATTCAAAAATGTTTGATTATTTTCAGAGGTGTACCGAAACTTTCCCTCCAGCACTATACACCACGATATATTATAATGGTATCGCACCCACTGAAACATGGGACTGTAATTGTGCATCACATTTGGTTGGAAAATATTATAAACAGGGGATTTCCGCTGGGAAAAAATAGTTTGCAAGGAAGTGTAGATTTTGAAACCTTGGTTTATTTTTTATCAACGTTTATGTGGGTTTTTCCGTAGTGTTTTACCAGATGACTGACATCGAAATCTTTTGCCTACGCAGGCTGTAATTCTTCTTCCCGACTTTCTGGAAATCTGTTTATCAAAACAACCGCTTATCCCTCAAAAAATGACCTAAAACTTATGTCACTCTGTATTACTTATGTTAGTCATTCTGCAATTCTTCTACAGGAGTGCGATTTTGATTCAGCGAATGGGAGTGCATGGGCAACCGAGTTGAGGTCATCCACGTCACCCAAATAGCAGGAGGGCGTAAGTGGCAAGCAGGTAACTGATCAGTTTGCTTTTTCCAAAACCACATAAACCTTACATTCACATGCCTAAAGGTTGACATGGCGACAGAGTTCAAAAACAAATGTCGCGCGAGATGTTTGACGAAAAACGCTAACCGGAGCAGACGTGGATAAAATACCAGCCACTTATGTGCACATATTGGTGATCCAGCACAACGCAACAGAAACACTTGACTGACAGGTCATTTTAAAATGTTCCAGCTGCTTTTAAAGTTTGGTTGTGAACGACTGAAAGACACTGGGCTTATCTATGTGCGGCTGGTCATCTTTGTCACAAGACTATTGATGCGACTATAGGCGGACTGATATATTAGACTATGAGCTAGATAGAGGCAATTCTTTATCGACCAAAGAGAAGGAAAGGTTTGGTAAAATGTGGATGTCAGGTCTCGTTTAAGACCAATGGCAAGAGCTTTTTCTTGATAATACAAGTGCAAAGGTATATATCACTTCTATGCTTGACGAACTCAACCTTCCAGCTGCTGGTTGTTTCAGAGAATGAGCTTTCGTGTCCTTCAGAAGTCAGCATGCCAGGCGTGCATTTGATCCTAGTGAAGATAAAGCACCCACGCGCCATTCCAAGATTCTGGGCTAGCTAGGTTCTCTTCACTGCCTTCACGACTTGTGAGTAGTACACCTAAAGATACTGCGGTGCCGTTTGCCCGTTTGTCTTGAAATGCAGAAGTAACTAACTGGTTATAAGTTAACCTTCAAATGACGTCACGACAGTCAGTGCGGAAAATATGTTTGCCAGCTTGGAGCCTCGGAAGAGTCACGCGACGACAAGAGGGACGTTGCTAATCGAAATGGATCCGTGTACAAGTGTACTACGTCACAAAATACAGATACTGACATAAACAGTGAAATGTGAGGCAACTGATACCACTTTAGACCTCACTTAATGCAAGTTAAGTTAATAAAACAACAAATAAATAGACAATAATGTAGTCGATAAAATAAAATAAATAAAATAATAATAGTTATATTGCGCCAATAATCATTATTAGAATAAATTCATAAAGACAAAATAACGGAGCAAATATGATAAGCCAATAAAATGTTAAATTCTGGTCAGTCTTGTTTTTTCTTACTGTTTTGGTCGGATATACCACAGCGTTCTTTTCTATGCTTAGGTTCCAGCAGTAATCTGCCCAGTAGATTGTCGTGACCGGTTGAAATAAAAAGGCCGGACATGCACCCAAAACACGAATCAAAGTTGATTTTCTAGATTCAGTGTGCAAAACCTGTGGTGTTTTGGTTGATATACTGGCAAGTGTAGTTTGCTGTGCGCTTGAGTCTGGACTGTTTTCTCTCATGAACGGTAACCAGTTTGCCGATATTTTTACAATCGAATAATGTCTGCGCAGCTGTGGAGGCAGGTCACTCCTCTCCATTTGTATAAGAGAAGCCGCCGCATCTGACACAGTTCAGCCTACTTCATTGGCAATTTGGATCTGATCATCTGTTGGAAAAGGGCCGTCTCTTGCAGACGCGCATACATCCGATAAAGAACCGTTTTTAGTTCCACGGTTGAAATTGCCCAGCTTATCTAAGCAACCTAGAAATAATGAAGTGTTCGAGGCTTCAGAGATCTAAGCAGCTCAAAAGAAAAAAAGAAAAACGTCTTGTTGGTCAGAATCATAGCCAGGCTTACCTGAGGTTGTTTTCCCGGCGGATCATTACTTTTGGAAAACCCGGTGATACGGGATGATCAAGAAACACGGTCACAAATTTTCTTACCGTAAATCAAACAGCCCTCCACAAAAACTGTTCTTCCATGTTAAGCAGGATAATCAAACCTGGGGACATCAAACTCCTTAGGAAATGCATCGAACTCATTCCACGGCAAACTCACATCCAAAAATATTCCGTGGTGGGTGATGAGCTTAAGCTTGGCTGCGAAATACGCTCCAATGCACTCCAGCTTCCTTCAGGAACTGAATCTAGCTAGATCTCTTGGTTATGATATACCTCTCGCTTTCCTCATTGACACACAAAAGGATAAAATTGGATGTGAGCCGTCGAAGAGTTGTCTGTTTGTCAAAATAATACTACAAGGACGTTCATATACTATCCCCATCGATTGGTCTGATTTTCTGGTTGATGAAATTGAGTACTCAGTTAGAATTTATTCTTGGTTCATTCGCTAATGCAAATCGCTGAATCAGTGCAGAATCTCACAATTTTGGCCCACAAAAAAAGGTTGCACACCCACCGAGCAGTAGCCACTGGTCAGAACGTGTACGTCTAGTCTTGCTGAGTGCCGTAGTACCCCATGAGTTGCATATAACATTTAAAATAAAAATGGAGTGAGAGAACACCAACAGTCATGTGGACAAAGTTTTGCCCTGGCAAATCTCTGCCAGATGTCCTTTTACGAAAACGTTAAGGATACTCATTTATATGAATTGGAACACAACTTTGTACTTTGGTGAAACTTTGGAACATCAGGGTAGCTTTTTCAATGTCGAACAGTGTGTATCCGTCTTTACTAATTAATGCACTAGTTCAATCACCGTTCGTAAGCAACGATCTTGAATTGTGCACTATTCAGGCTGGATTATCATTTTTCTGCAAGCAATTACTGTCCGATACTATTGACAGTACCAAAAACAATTCCGGTTCATCCAACTGGAATGTGAACTACCGGAGCCGACCAAACACATTCTTTGCCAATCTTTTTTATCTTAGAGCACTCATTAAAGACCGATTCTCAATTGGTTTACTGTACAATGGGGTTTGTAAGCAGTAGATGTCGTTGGCTGCAGGTTACCGTCGACTGACATACCGCCAAAGAGCGAAATCAACCACATAGTTACCAGCTACCACTAGGAGATTTTTCTTTTATTGATTTCTGGAACGTTCACTTACATTCGCACAGTGATGTAATTTTTTTGTAGATTTCCAGAGGCAAATCAAGCAATAAATTTCACGTGCAATCATTGAAATGCGCTTTAACTTTCAGTCTCTCCATGTTAGCTGGAACAAAAAAGCATCCCTAATCACATTCGGTAACATTCGGTGCATGCTATTTTTGACTGTCCGAAGAACAAGCACTTTACTTCGGAGCATTCGCTGTCACTCTAATTAAGAAGTCTTGCATCGGCTGCTAAGCACCGATTGGTCGAAAAATCGGCAAGTCTTTAGTTCACGGGTATTCTGTGTGCATGTGTGGAAACTTGGTATAATCAGAAGACAGTGAAAACGAAGAAGGCTAATCCAGTCCAGAGCGTCATGCACAAAAAATTAGGCTAAGGAGGCCTGTTAAAACCATCAAAGGAATGGGGCATTGATTGACAGCATACAACAACATATGGCGGGAGTTACGCGACAAACTCTAACTTGAAGCAGCGGTATCGCTGTTGCACTACTAAAATTCTTGTACGTTTCTAGACCAATAAGGCATCCTTCCGTATCAAACAAAATATGCATGCCACTTTTGGGGTGGACATCTGTCTTTATTGGAGTGGAAACTATGACACATCCTGAATCAGCTACAAATTACGAAATGAATCCGAAAACCGGCTGTGTATTTTGAACTCTCTGGGCAGGCCATTATCCACTGCGTGGCATCATTCACAAGCCAAAAGCTTGAGTTAAAAGCGAAAGGCGTGGAATTAAAATGGGACTACTGATTTGACATTGTTACTGACTGATTAATCAGAAAACACTATCTACCGCTCACTGATTCAGCTGTTTCATCGTCAAAGTTGCAAACAGTAATTTCTGAGTATTTCATCTACCCAGGCGTGTACACTGACTACCCCTTTTGCATACCTTGGTTCTGTCACATACGTTAGTAGGCGAGGAATGTTTTGTCACAAGAAACTACTCACAAGATTGCTGAAAACTCTTCGACAGCCCATGATCGTTATCATCCTTCTTCGGGCTCATCAGGTGCGCTCACTCGCCGAGTTTCAGTCAACTTTGTCTTCTACTTGAACCCAAATTGGACTTATAATTACACTCAATTGCAAATCCATTTGATTCTCACGAAGAGTTTTCAGCATCTTTGTGAGTGTTTTCCTGTATGAAGATATACTACGACATCTCGAATATAGTACCGACTGAAACATTCATAAACGAGAGATTCACTTGAGTTTCGCGTCAAAACCAAATTGATTAGCAAATAATTGCATTTGCTAGAATGGTTCATTACGTTTAGTTATGCAGCTTTGTTTAAAATCCGATGATCATCTATCTGGAAATTTTGATTGGAGGGTTTAATAATAACTCACAGTTATGTTTCTGGACTAGCAAGTATACTATTTTCAGTAAGTCGTTTTGGTTTAATTTGAACTGGAAACCAAATGTATGTTATACACAAATTTGGTTGGAAACTTACCTAACCTACTAGACTGTGCCATGTCTCTTTTTTATGGGAGAAACCGTTGAAAAAACACGGTGCATGACTGGTCTTCAAACAGCCATTGGTGTTTGCCATGTAAGTCTTACTGAGAAAGAAGTGGCTTTTACCTTTCGACAACTGACTACTTGTCTCAGAGAGCAAAAATCTTAGTGGACACTAGAAAGCAACGCATTCCAAATACGCCACCACTCTTAAGGAACGCCCAAAATATGTTCAAGTGTACACAGTTATCAAGAATAATGGAAAATTCTGTCATTTGTGAAACGATGAAAGTTCAAGGCAACCGGTTCTTCTGTTTGCCACAAGTGTGAGTGTAAATGCTAACTGTCAGCCCACAGCTTTCGGTTCGAGCGCAATTCTGGCGAGACTGAATGTATCAATGCTCGGCTTGTTTGGCTTTTTGACAAGATAATTCATCAGTTGCTTTGGTCAACCTGAAAATACAATCAGGTCAGTTTGGGGCAGCCTTGTGTGAAATGCTGATTTATGTTGTCCTCTCAGGTGTCTAACTTGCCTGTTCTTCAAAATCATATGTTTTGCCAATGCATCTCCTTACCAAACGATACGCATAGCATAGATAGCACAAGTCATGGAACTACCTAAGCTACAGTAACATTTTAGCCGGAAACTTTTTTGCTTTCGGTCAGATAACGTTTGTCTGAAAAACAAAGTCGACAAGCTAAGCCAGGTATACTAATAAGGCCGTGAAACTCCGCAACTGTATCCTGTCTCACTGAAGCAGATGTTTTCAGACGTTACATTTAACCTACCGAAGGACATTTGTGTCAAAACATCGACGATTGCTTTTTTACGTGCTGTACGTGGACTACGAAGGTGGCGACAATAATCCACATACCTACTCGGTGTTTTTTACTCTAATGTGTGCCAAAGACTTATGAGAAATAGTTTCTTCACAAAAAAACAAAATGGTCTGTATGCTAATGGCTAGATGTGAGGTAGAACGGCATCGTCCACAACGAGCATCTGTTCTGGACTCAAAGGCTTGGAAATAATCCACCACGTTGAGCACACAACTAATCGTAGCAGAAGTGCGCTTAAGAGCTGAATACTGACCGAGTAATCAACTAAGACTGACGAATGCAACGCTTGGTAGAACTTCATATTTCACTATGTCAAAACAACTTAATATACCCTTCAACATTGGACGATTTTAACCTCAGTTACTTTGTTCACTACTGGACTATACACCGAGATTCCTATTCATTCAACTTGAAAGAGGCATAAGAAACTATTTATTTTTTCTTCTACAGCCAGTTCAGTCATTCTTAGTTGGATTCTATTAGGTATTTCATGTACCAACAAAAATAATAATGTGCACCTTTATGCACGGTTATTTTTTCACAATCAACCTTTGCAGTGAGTATTGAACTCATTCACTCGAAACGTTAATATCAGATCTATAGAGAAAAATGTCGGTAGCTCAGGTAGCATAGATGGTCGTTGGCTTGTTCGCTGAGCTGGGCAATTTGATTGATTGTCACCAATCAAGGTGACATCATCAGTGCGTTACTGGGGGGCATAGTGGTGCGTAGCGTAACCAACCGCTACGCAGGAAGAAATGGAGGCTTACTAGAATAAGATCGTTAATGTATCCATGCCGTTCCTGGCACAACGCTCATCATTGATGTCAAAAAACTTACCTCAATGTGGTACAGTCCGAAGCCAAAAATATTTATTTGTCTGGCAACACATTATACCACTGTCATGCCGAGTGTCTTAAGTGGCTCCACTTCTGGTCGCCGTTTCTCTGTTCGCATAGGATTATGGTCTAGTCGCAAAAAAATGGCAACCACTCTTAAGAACATGCGCAAAACGCGGTTGCATAAGTACTTCCTCCGTACTTCACTCGGTGACTCTTAAAAGAGCAAGGTCAAACAGTGGTCTTGAAACCTCTGAACACTTTGCATAGAACGGTGTCACGTACGATACCAAACGTGTGGACTGACACAAAAATACATGGAGAAAACATAGGCATACACATTACTTCCTAGCAAAAACCACGCTAACAATAGAGGCGATCAATTTTATCTCCACAGTCAGACAGTCACCGAAAAGGATATGATATATTCTTTCTAAAACTTTATAACAGCAAGCAAGTAAGAAACTGGTACTCAGGTATGATGTCTGCATGACTGAAGCCGTAAATTTTCCGAGTAAAGCTCATCGAACAGATAAAAATTTCCCCAGTCACACTCGTATGGGGCATTTTCCCATTTACCAGCACCTCTTGGGTGAATTTGCAAATATCTGTTATATTACATCATATTATACTGTAAATATACAATATGCTGTGCCATACTCTGTCCTATTTTAGTAAGTGTCATATTTCTCAAAACCTTAAATATCGGTGGTTCGATTGAGTTTATTGGTTCTTGAACTGGTGGTCGCTGATCTGGTCACGGTACTTGGCAACTGACCTGCAATTCTGTTTTTTTACAAACTTTTCTCAAAAATCTCGATCCAAACTGCATTTTAAAGAATTACAAGAAAAAAATCAATATTAGCATTTCAATTGCTCTCCATGGCTATCATTGCTCCTGGACAAATCTTCCACTACAATTTGTTTACTTTGATTTTTTCCCAATAAACCGTAACTATTTCCGAGAAAATATTCAAGACCGAAATATTTTGATGCGTTTTCGTTTCACGTTTAAGGCCGTTTCCCGATTCATCTACAGATTCAATTAGGAAATCACATGTGCCAGGCCACAGTCAAAACCCGAGGCTCTCCAACAATCCATTGCTAACCAACTTGGCCGCAGGATATACATGTATTCATGCGTGTATATAATGTGCACCTGTGTCCATCTAAACAGGGCTACCACGGACCAGATTCGCCTCACTGTCTGATGTTTTCTTGAAAAAAATGCCAAGCAAACTGTAAACAAAACATTCCATCGATTTCATTCGCAAAGCCCAATCACTTTGGAATGCGCCTCAGTGTGATTCGAATCACAGAGGGTATTCTGGGCGAATTTGTTTTTTTTTCTCGCAAAGGCATTCCCCCTTGGAATAATGCACATTGGAAATACTTATGTAGGCGGAAAAACAAAAGAGGGAACTTTTTTCCATTAGCTTTACAAAAACATGGAAACTGTTTGGTTTGTTGCATTTCTGACAAGAACTGCAACATGCGTTCTACTGAACTCATAAAAGTAATCACCAAGCCTGATTTTTTTGCTTAATTTAACTCAAGCGAACAAACACAAACAGCTGCTCTTTGGCTGTTTACAGACGATGGTGGGAAAAGTTCACCGGAATGTGACCCGAACAGATTTTTTGATAATGAGGTTACTCTTACGGCAGGACAAGTAGGTGAAACGGTTTCCCAATGCATTTTCAGGACACAGTGTGCAAATATTTGAAAGTATACCCGAAACACCGGTTTCCAATGAAAAATCGATCACAACCGTCATTTGGGACAATGAAGATCGCAGCCATCTAATTTAAATTTCTGAGATAACGTCGAGGTTCAGATAAATGCCGATAATTTCAAATAACAGGTAGAGGTAGGCGATCCAGTAAATAACTTTGTGTTTAGACCGTGTCATTGGTTTAATTAGGACACATCGATACTACACGGTGCTTCATTTTCAAAACCTTCCAAGTTCAGATAAATCAGACAAATTGGATCAATTTGACCAAGCATAGTCAAAAAAGCAAACAGGAAATATTTTTTCAGGCGGTGGGGATTCAGTTTTCTGTCGGGCAAGTGAAATCTTTAAAGTCGATTGTAAACAAGAAATTCGTCGTATATAACACACGTTTTGGCAATAATTCACGGGTTATCAGTGATCGTTTTTTGCTCAAAATATCTGTGATCATTTTAATATAAGGCACAGTTTAACATTGTGGAATTCCACCAAAAGTGGCTGGTTCACATTAGATACTAATGATTTGCATCAAAAACCCAGTGAACGGTCGTGTCAAGCCGGAATAACTCAAATTTACTCCAGCTCAAGCCATATCACCGCGATTTACTGAAACCTAAACGAGTAAACCGTGATGTTTAGGCCTCAACAGGAAAAGATCAGAGGAATTCAAAAGGCACCTAGCAAGTCTTGGCCAGGTTTCAAATCTAAAAGGCAAAACTGCAAATGTAATGTACCTTCTTCCGAGGCCCTTGATTGTTGCCAATTCGTTAATTATTGACGATTGAAGACTGAATACCATCCATTAGTGTCAACCGTCCAGTGATCCGCATCGCTGCAAACTGTCTCAGACAATCATGTTTCTTAACCCGAGGCTGAGACGTGTTCCAGTAAATATCTTCTGTCAATGGCACCAAGAAGAAGCCTCGGAAAGCTCAGTTGAAGTTTCTGAACCTAGCAGAAAGATGTTTACAGCTTGATATCTAGCATAACTGACAAAATTCTGTAATTAGTGTTGCCGTTTGATCCAAAATATCGCTACCCTTCTTGCCGATACAAACGGTTTAACCTTAGTTTCGATTTGCAAACACGTGCGCTTGGCTAGCCCTCTGTGTTCTGGCCTCTTATCTCAGCGCCAAGTCATTCATGTCTGTATTAGTGGACCCTTTTTCCAAGGTGTCACTCTATGAATTCTGGGATAGAAGCTGAAATTTCTAGGTCGCAATCATGCCAGTGGGCGTAACTATGCTAGACGTGCGTGACAGTATAGTTTTACGTAACAAAGAGGTGTATGTGGAAATAAATGGGGAGAACAAGCTGAGGCCACTAAAACGTCTGCAGTAACGGAAAGAGAAAAAGATGGAATCAAGATACTTTGGAGTGAAATGTAAAGAGAAGTTAGAGTAGATACCCTCAAACTACTGCTTATTACAGATTTATACGCAAGGGAAATCTTTACGGTCAAAGTTGGATGGTTACAATTTTTTCCCGATAGGCACTGTCACAGTGACCGGCAGATTTCAAACTAATGCAAACGAAAGTCCACAGAAAGGCTACGCACGCGGATCAAATTCTGAGCTATCACAGCAACCACCCAAACTTTCACAAATAGAGCTGCGAATTGAAACACATCGCAACACAGCGGAATCTAAAGTAAAAGAAGAGAAACACGTATACGAAATCTTTCAAAGGAACGGTTACCCAAGGAATTTTTTCTGAAGATCTTCGAGGAAATGCAATTCAACCAGCTGGACAACCGGAAACACATGCAAAACAATCACATTGCCATATATCAAAAACATTTCGGAAATGCCCTGCAGGATACTACGACAGCATGCCATAAAAGTTGCCCACAGACCGACTGACACGCTGTGAAGAGTAACATCAAAACCAAGGGATACTTAATGCAATGGAAAATACAGTGCAACGGTTGTGAAAACACTACGCGGGAACAACAGGGAGGAAACTGTCAACCAGAATCTACAAACACAAGCTCGCCGCTAGGAGATACGACTAACTCTCTCTTCTTTCTTCACACGAAGCTGGAGGACACAATTGATTGGAATAACATCACCATACTGGACCAGGCAAGAACAAATAAGGAACACGAGTTCATGGAGGCTTGGTACTCCACTGATGGAGCAATAAACAGACACATTGAGATTGATCCTGTCCACCAACCTCTGAGGATAAAGGAAATCTGGAACCACAGAACCCGAGACCGAACAAGAACTCAAAGAAGAAATCAATAGAACAGCAAGCTACCAAAAATAGGAGGTCCGCTACAAACCAACAGAGAAGCCGGCCACGACGCAACACAGATCAAGAACGGGCCAACCGAAGGAGACAACAATGGACTGGAATTTTAACAGTAGCGTGGCTGTAGGAAGCAAGAAATACAAACCACAACGCAACACAGATTAAGATCGGACCAACCAGAATCCAGGTTGCAACGCAAAGGCTGCTCTTTTTAGACTATATGAACGCGAGGCTGCTCTTTTTTAGACTATATAAACGCGGGCACGAAGAGGGGAACTAGCCAACCAACAGCGCACTGAAGATGTCTCCTCGAATGGTGACGAAACGTTTGCACATCAATTGCCAAGCTCGGCGAACAGATCAACAGCCATCTGATCAATTACCAGATTTCAAACGGCCTAAAAAATGTAATTTGAATGGTACACTTCCATTCTTAGCGCACTCAAAAACGGCTCATCTTCATCTTTTCTAAAAGGGAATTTTCGGGCACAAAGAAAATGGACTTTCAACAACTTTTAAACTATAAAAGGACGTGAAGCGGTCAGTAACTGCAATTCCTTAGATTCCTACCCTTTGGGTAGAAGCACGACCTCGCACTTCTGAAAACTTCGGGAAAAAAATCGTTCAGTTGTAACAGTACCCAGCTGTCATGCTACCCGAAGGAAGCGCTAGATCTCGAATACTGCCAGGTTGCCCAATCCTAGACAGGGGAAGTCGAGAGGCGGACCTTCCGGTCAGTAAATTTGCGCTCTAGCCACCTGAACCATCTTGCCCACTTCTCACAACATAAACAGTGAGGATAGATCAGAAATAGAACCGAGCTTCAGGAAGATTGCGTAAAACCTTCCCGGAGCTAGTCAGATGCCATCTGATCAAAAAGAACCGAGTATTCAGTATTTTGGTACACCGCAACAGCCTTTCGTTGCCCAAGATATAGCCAAAATCGGTCGTAGGCGCGTATAACTTGGGGGTAACAAGTAACAGGTCCTCATGCGGCTTCTTGCTAACACAAACACAATAGCCCACGGTCACATCGAGCAGCTTTATATCACACATCCCACGTGAATAAATGGTCACCCGTTCAGAAATTAAAATTAATGTATGACAGCCTCAGTTCTATGTCTACTCTTTACTTTGCACCCGTGAACCAGTGTAGACAGACCGCAAGACACGAAAATTTCCCTATGTAAACGGGCGAAATACGATCCTTCTGGGATGCATTTTGGGAATGGTAGATAGGAATATGTGGTCATATCTGTGGGTTACTGACCACCGAGGTGGCAAAATCTTCGCTCTCTGAATGCTCTGTCTTGCCTTTAAGACAATATTTGAGGCCTATTTCTCAACAGTTCCGTAAAGTGTTGTCATTTGGCTCACCAACCCAAACGTGTGCAAGCAAAATAATTTTACACAGTCTTTCCAGCTCAACATGGCCCTCTCACTCGCATCTAGGCACCCTTTGTTATATATCCCGTGTCTACCTTTGCTGAAGCGGTGCAGTGCACACGACTACTAAGTGTCATTGACACTAAGTGTAATCTGTGGCTGCGATATTTTGAGGAGTCAATGAGAATAGGCGACTTTTTCTTTTCATTTTTTATAGACGGTTTTTGTCCCAACTGGTCGAAGTGGATAGTTACCGAAAACAATATGTTCTGATATGTTCATTATCACTGAATTTCGCCAAGGAATCTTCTGAGTAATACATTTTGTAATTCCGTTATGACCAAGACGGCAGCTATCATTGTGTGCAAACTACGCATCTCGGAATTAATCCAAAAGAATTTGAAAACCAGTCTGTTACAAAGTAAAAAATGTTTGATGCACAGATGTTTTCACCTGAGAAACGGAGGTAACAGGAAAAAACGGGGCGGGGATACTGTGAGAGCCATGGTCCGTTTGTGCGCTCTAAAAATGTCGAAGGCGCCTGTATCAGGCAGCTCCCGGAACGCTAGTGACTGATGTAAGTTATCAAATTGACGCATTTTCCCTAAACAAGATTACCTACGTTAGTCAGATGTTATAATGTTGGTTGCTCATCAAACGAATAAAGTCATTACCATACCTAGGCTTAATTAGGCTAGTTTATCAACACAAAATTGGCAGAAGTTTCGCTGATTTACGACACAAGAATTGGAGTAGAAAATAATTCTCCTGTTTCATACATAACGACGACTGAAGTGGTAACTAACTGCATATACCAGAAATAAAAGTAGTTCAAAAATATACGTCATCCATGAAATTGACAAAACGATTTTTATCCTCCGATCTACGGTTGCGTTATTGGTGATCAGCCACTCGTGGCTGGAGAGCAGGGTTTCCAACCAGTGACCAGTTGTCTGTGTGTCTAGTTTCCAAAAGGGTCGTGAGATTTGCACCACTAATGATATTAAAAGACTGAGGGAGAATAACAGTGCTTCCTGTCTTAATCAGCGAATAGCTGTTCCGGATCACCTTTCGTCCTAGTTTTGAGTCTTAGCTTTACTACGACCTCATGAGAGCGCATTAATGCTATGAGTAACAGGAAAACAGGGAAATAAACTGAATTGTAGATAGAGAAAAACACCTTTTTTCAGAAGAATCTAGGTTTTTGCGAGACTCACCTGGAACCCAGCTGAATCTCTCTTTCGTGATGTTTCCAGGCAACTGAATGTGCTGCTCCAGGCCGCCTCATGTTTCACTCGCTAGGATATTCGAGATATCGCGACACATGTATATTTCTAGTGCACTACTCTTAAGCTTGCTGAATTTTTAGCAAATTTTCAGCAACCTTATGAGTAGAGCATTGAAAATGAGTTGTAAATAGTTTATGTTTTATCATATCAGTTCGCACTGCATGTGTATTACTTTCGGACTTTGGAATTTCCTTTCTGATTCTGTTCAACGTTTCGGTCGCTGTGGTACTTGACAAAGTACATTCCGCCTGCGGTCTGGTCACATTGTGTCTGTCTATGCTAGTTATTTGTGAATTAGACAGACTCCAACACAGTTTTTGCAGCATGTGTACTGTGTCACTGCGGTCACCGGTAGATGCGTATGATGATATGTTTGATAACCAATGCCAGTGACCACGAACGTTTGATTACTGTTTTTCAGCTGTTTTGCCAACGCAACTTTCGCATACCAACCTTGGTTTGGATTTGACATGGAAGAACTCATTCTAAAATAATAAATAACCCTCAGAGGCTCCTGCATTTTGTGCTTATGTGTAGAATCTCAAATTTCATGTCGTGTACTATAAGGACAAATCGTCTTCCAATTTTAAAAATATCAAGATTAGGTGGCCTGGCTTTTCTTTTCAGTTAGTAGAACCAGTATACTAACAAAAGCTGCACATATCTTGAGATTTTGTGGTAATTTCGAACCAGAACTAAGGACTTGCTTACAGAAGTTCTTCAAACAAAATTAGATTATCGGTCGTCAAGGAGTCTGGTACCAGTGTACCCGAAACATTTCTTGGCTCGAAGCCAAGGACACTTCAGGTACTTGTATTAAGAATGTATCAGTTATTGCGGGTTGACAAAGTGTATGCTGGAGTGTCCAACTTGCAGCACCTCCGGTCTAGATAATAAAATATTGAAAATCTATTCTATTAATACGCATGAGTACACTGACAAAACCTGACTAATGAAATCAGCTTTAGAACCATATCACATTGAGGCACCAAAGTTTTGCAAAACCTATTCGAGTTAACATTTCGACAAAAAATCAAACATCACCTGCAATACTTAGTCACATTTCAGTAGATGGTTAATGGTTTGCACAACACACATCCAACCAACAGTTCCGTAGCTTAGCAGGGGATAGAACTGAAAGGTTGAAAACTGCTCTACGCATTTTAAAGTGGACATTTTGCTGAGTCCACAGCTTCCGATTTACGACTCCCAACAATATAATAGTAGCCTTCGGAAAAGCTAAACAAGAGTGGCCTGCACTTTTCAGAATACACTCGTTTGCAGAAAAATGATGCCAAAGAAAGAACTAACCAAATCCCAGAGAAGTCTCTCTGTTATGACTTTTAACCTAATTTTCTGCACGAAGGCCGTATGATGTTTGAATATTACTGAAACCACATACTACTCATAAGGCTGGTGACAAAAATTCGACAGCCATTGGTTGGTTTTACTCCGTTTGGAACTCATCAGGTAGACGAAGTCACCGAGGCTTCGTCAAAATCTTATTCTGCTCGGAGACAAATCGTACAATATTTGTGAGATACGACAATTAATAAGCGAATTCTTTTTCCATCAAGAAAATAAAATACAACTTGATGAGTCTTTCTACGAGAATATGCAGGCAGATTTGCCCATTCTGAAGTTTAGAGTATTAGTGTTTGTATTTCATAGCTCATTCTCACCCTGGTTGTTGCAATAAATGCATGCCAAGTTTTTGATGGGAGACCATGGACACGGTATAATGGTCTAAGCATTCAGGAATACTCGATAACTATCCCAATCCTGTAAAAAAAACGTTTAAACTAGCAAGTGTGTGATGGACTTCGTGTGCGCACGTGATCCCGTGCCTTCTCACTACAGGAAATGTGCACTTTGAATACTTATACCAAAAGCCCTATCCTAATACTCGTCTTGTTTTGGTCCGATTCGCATTATCCAACTACTACCCTCGACGAACCAATGAAACCACACAAAAAGTTGGGACGATTATTCTCTCCCGCTTGGTTCGTCAAGTGGGCATTGATTGCAGCACTGTTGCCCAGGTCGAAACGTTTACGTTACATACGTAAAATTAAGCATAAACGGAGTTGTTATCGACTTGGAGTTATGTGTTCCTACAAACAAACACGTCACCTAATAACATGTTTCTATCCGGAGGCAATACATCATATCGCAGTTTTCTGGTGCCTGACAGGACAACAACAAATGGTTTCTTGAAAAAGGATCACCCCAGATCCGTGATGGGGAAGTAAAGAAATAAGCCCAAAAATGGTTTACAAACTAAAGGCCCTTTCAGATGAAGCACATTTGTAAATTTACCTCAGTCTAATAGCGCGGTTAGTTTACCAATGAAAATCACGCCGCTGCTGCACGCAGGACATAGAAATGCGTACATATCTGATTTGGAGAATGCAGTGACATTCATTTTGTCTCGATGCTGTCCTCAAAATCAGCAGGACAGATAGAACCTAACGACGGTTCCAAATTTCCCCTGCGAGAGTCCACCTCTAGTGTTTACACAACGAATTGCACAGACCTGAGAAAAGCCCTGAAATACTGGGTCGACCTCACCCACTCATGACCTAGTGTGGTGTTTGGTCCATTTCGCCTCTCTAACCCTTGCATGTCAACTTGTGGTCCGCGAGGCTGAGGGCTTACTGGTTGTCCACGACTGTCACTTGGTTCGTACGCTAAATTGGTGGCCACAGATAAACAGTAGAAGTTCGTATTTTCTTTGCGTTCTGTGAAGCATTCGCGGCTTGCCATGTTTCGAAATTTCTAAGTGTGACTGCGGTGCTGCAACCGCCATCGAAAGTTCGTTGGTGTATGTCACACCTTGGATAGTACCTCCCTTAGACTTCGTGAAAAACATGAGAGTGTAATGTACGCCAGTGGGCTATGCACGAATACTTGGAAAGATGTATTCCAGTGCAAAGGAAAACAGATGCTTTCAATTCAATCATAGAAACTGTGTCAAAAACGCCTGAAGTTCGTTCCTGCTTTCTGCGATTACGGAAGAGGAAGAAGAAAACCGGTTTGGACGTAATACACTACTCATAAGCTTGCTGAAAATTCTTCAAAAGCTCTTCTTGGGGACCATCACGTACACGCAGTCCCCGAGTTTCCGTCAACCTTATGTTCTACTTGAACTCGAATCGGACTGATTTGGACAAATGCGCTCATTTGCAAACAAATTTGGTTTTGCGAGAAACTAACCTGGAACCCAGCTGATTCCTTCGTTTATGATGTTTCAGCTAGGTTTTGGGTGAGTATCTCGCAAAATCAAATTTTTTTGCAAGTGTGCGTATTTCCCTGGGAAAAATGGTTACAGAAAACCGTGTGGCTAGCGAGAATAATCCGTGGGCAGCGGTAAAAATAAAGTTTTCCTGAAATCTTCCGTTTGTTACTTTTAAGATTACACACTGAATTCGTCACTCTTCGAAGTAAACGTTGGAACATCAGAATAGCATAACTGCGTAACGTTTTTACCCACAAATGAGGCTGAAAATAAATCAAACTTAAATACAGATTAAGCCAGATAGGATCTTCATTGGAAAGTACCACTGACTTGAACAAACCACACATTGCAAACTATGTGCAGAGTGATCCGTTTGATCCGCCACTGTGTCGCAGTTCTGCGCCAGTAACTGGCTAGTTCTGCTCAAACGGATAAAAACCACTTACAAATGTCAATAAATTGTGCTGCTTATATTCTCAGACTGATTATTTTTCTCAGCTTGGATATCATTTTTCGCGTTTATTTATTCACAGGCCTGACTGTTTTCTATGGTAGATGAAAACCAAATCTCCCGGGGAATTATTTTCCCTGGTTTTTGTTAAAGGCTTCCTGAAGACTTCTTTTTCTCTGTTATCACAGTTCCATTCGCACACGTAAAGCTGACTTGGAAGCTTGATGATCAACGTGAGTATGGCACAAGTTCACACAGAACAATACATTCAGTATTCTCCTGATCAGATAATGGCACCCTTTTATATCTGCCATCAGATTTGTTCTTCTCTATACACTAAGGAATTGAGACGTTTCGCTTTTGACAGTTGTTGTTCACCGATAAAAGCCCCAACACACAATACAGCGAGAAAAATTTCTGGTTGTATCTCATCATCGTCCGTCAACTTGCTCTCTTTAGTGGGTCACTCTAAAGCTGAATGGCGTGGAGTTTCGAAGCTGAAAGTAAAACAGAGTAAGTGTGAACGTTCATGAAGAAGATTCACGATTCCAATACTGTATAAAATCCGGGACATCTATATGCCATTTGTCAATTCCGTTGAATAAACATATGTTGTTTTCATCTGGAGACGTGTAAACTTATCAATTTCCGATTCTAAGTTGGATGCTTTCTGATTGGTAGAAGGAAAGCCTATATAAATGCTTTAAAATGACGGAATGTGATAAAATCAGTTAAAATTTTAACGTATGTTGACTGGTGTTTATTTCATTGTCAGTTACTTTGGCAGAATATTCTCACTTGCATTACAATCCGCGAAGATGACGCAGAGCTGTCTGCTGCAGGTTTCTGAGTAACGCCGTTACATTTGGAAGATCCGCCTGGATCAGTTTTTGCTGATGAATACTTAAACACCCGATACGCAGTAGTCTCACTTTTCCGCTCCAACTATCAGAAACGCATACGGAACTGACTGGATACCAAAAAGACCAGTATAGAAGGCTCTGGTGCACAACGCGGTGGTCTAAAGAATAGGGTACTAAGCCAAGCCGAACACACAGGTACAACTGAGAGCTCACTAGACTGGAAACATGTATTGACAAGTAATTGCCCATAGGTGTTTATTCACATAAATGCCTAGCAGATTTTCTTTTCGCTACTACACAAAAAGATGATGTTTACATACGGTTGACAACGTTGCACAACATTCGTCGTACGTGGGCGAGGGCGAAGAATAAGCCTGCTGATCAATGAAACAAGTCAAAATTGTTGTTCAGGCTTGCTTAAAAATTAACGGAGAACCGTTAAGTTGGCAAATAAACTCGAATTAATCAGTGTCGGGACTAGTTCACACGGTCTCTGAGGTCCTTGATTCCTCGTTTGCTTATCAACAAGACCCAAACCGTGTGCAAACACGCCAGGATCACAGAGTTTAGAAGTTGTGAAGTGAGCAAAATTCATTTGCCAAACAATTTACACAAAACAGCTCTGGGCAAACTTGGCTCATATTCATTCGTCACCCAAATGCAGTTACAGATCGGTTTGTCAGACTTAGAACATAAGAATCAAGTGATACCTTAAAACAACGTTTAACTGACCGTGATCGTCTTTCAAAGTACAAACTGTGACAATCATCCACCCACCCATCGTTAACCTCGGTCGACCAAATTACAGGGCCCGGAAGATTCGAAATTACAACGCTTCTGAATTGGTAGTACGCCCTCTGGGTTGTATCTCACTTTAACATAATTTTGTAGTTGTTACGTCTCGAGTAGCGGCTGGAAAACTCAAATAAATTGTTTATGGTCAGTAGGTCATTTGCATATGACAGATTTCTGAAAAAAATCCGTTCGTTTATCATATTTTTGCAAGCGAGACACGCAAGTATGAGTGAGAAGTTTGGATAAAAGCAAAATCAAGTGGTATTCAATCAGAACGTTAAGATGACATTATCGATGCCTACCATAATCAGATCTATGTGCAGCAAGAACCGTGTGCGCATATCAGTGTAGGCAGCACTCTGAAAAGCCGATGACGATTGAAAAACTGTTGATAATACATCGAACTATTGATAGCTCGTGTGAATTAATTCAATGCTGATAAACTGACGATTGATCTGGTCACAGCTGACTCCCAAGTCAATTGCTAAACAAATTGAATAGATCAGCAGCCAGAACAGACAGCTACTTTCTTAGGAAAACCAACATGACTATCTACGGCTGAGTACCGAACTGGCTGCGATCGTGGATTCTCATTATAAGTAGGTTACAAAAGCTCTCCAAAATCGATATTTCCAGACACCCATTAAACTGGCAGATGCGTCGTTCAACCTATAACTTCGTCAGCAAGCTGGTTAGGAGCAATCTGGTTAAGATGTTGGTGGAAAAAACTTTTGTAATCATTGACCTGCTTACGAAAGTTTGCAAGGCCCACTAAGTTTAAACGGTTTCGTTACGTATCCATTGAGGGAGACTACTTAAAACCATTATATCTTATTTATATCTCTCAGTATAGCGATATTATGAGGCGTTATCATAAAAACTAACCGGATAAATCAGTTTAACTTGTGCCAAACAAAGAAATACTGAGTTTTATTATTATCTGTCGAAAAATGAATATTTGGCAAAATAAAGCCTGAACTGTTAGCTAATGCTCTGGTTTTCATGAAAAATCTCTTAGGTGAGCAGTACAGTAAACCGGTTTAAGGATAGACGTGACACACTACTCATAAATTTCCGTGGAGCTATTTGGGAGCACGTGACGTGTTCCGTTTTCTCGGAGCTCAACAAGCGGGCGCAGTCTCCGAGTTTTTTAAAACCCAAATTGCACAAAATACAACAAACGCACACACCTGGCCTGATATTCACAGAGGACTCGCATTTGAATATCTCGTTTAACATATTTTTCTTCAACCGAATGTCATGAACCCAGTTGCCTCAATTTTCATTTGGTATGATACTCGAGATGCCACAACACATTGCATGTACGTAATGCATCATTTTTGAGGTTGCTGGAAGCTTTTTGACTGCCTGCAAAGATGAAACATATTTTTCTTGAACGTCCCCATGGTCTCTGGTGCTCGGTAACTGACTTAACTCTTTCCATTCTGAATGAATGATTTGGTTCATCACGATAAAACATTGCAAATGCATGCCTCATGTTGGATCTAATTAACCTTTTAACCAATTAGCCTTATTGCTTTGAGGTGTCCTAGCAGGTCATTCGTTTCCCTGGTACACTTCCAAGCCATGCGTATTCACACAGCTCTTTTAAAAATCGATGGATCTCTTGACCTTCTCAAGACTGTCCATCAAGCTTTAAACCAACCGGAAGAGCAAAACTAAGCCAAAAGATAAAGCAGGTGGAAACATCTGGACGTTTTAAAAAATTATCGGGTTATTTAGGGTCAAGCTATGCATGGTGCGCGTGATGGGCCATGTGGGTTTCGTGGACATACAGAAAAAACAATAGGTGAACTGAGATGTAAACTTACAAGTGGTGGCCAGAACCGCTTAAACTGGGTAACAGTTAAGAGGTCCGATAGAGAAAATTCTTCCACATAATTGGGATTTTCCTGCCATTCTGTGTTCACGCAACCCTGAATAACCCGGCATTTTCAGATTCTTGTTCACGTATTCAGGTATCTTACTTTGTTCCGTCTTTCTATTGGATGTAAACAGTGTCATTTACATAAAGGAAACTACTCACAAGGTTGCTGAAAGCTCTTCGACAGCCCACAACCGGTTTCGACCTTCTTGGGGCTCATCACGCAGGCGCAGTCCCCGAGTTTCCGTTAACCTTATGTTCTACTTGAACCTAAATTGGACTTTTTTTCGAGAAATACAGTCATAGGAAATCAATTTGGTTTCCACGAGGGACCCAGCTGAATCTCCCGTTTCTTATGATATTCTACAACTGAATGTGCTGCACACAGGCCACCTCATGTTTCCGTTGGCACTATGTTCGGTATATCGCAGTATGTTTTAACAAAGGATATCTCGAATATCGTACCAACTGAATCATGAGGTAGCCTGTGTGCAGCACATTCAGTTGTAAAATATCATAAAGGAGAGATTTAGTTGAGTCTCTCGTGAAAACCAGATTGATTCGCAAATAAGTGAATTTCTCGAAAAATTCTCAGTTGTTCTTCAGCGAGCGATGGCACCACCTGGATGCGATTGTTTGTGGGACTTATTTCCAGGTATTTCACCAAGTAAAATCTCTCTAATGTAAATTATCATTCCGAGTACGGCTTACTGAAGTTGTGCATTTATTGTTTCATCTGTCTCTTCAGCTTGAACTAATTGGTACATGCTTATTCCTACACGATTCTCATGTCTCTTGGTTTAATTTTATACCATTTGCCACTGCGAAAGTCCGTAAATCACATGGATTTGAACAAGAAAGTCAATCGCAGCTACAACAAAACTTTACTGTGCCTCATACACTGTAAGATAATTACATCCAGAAAAAAGTTGCCTCCCAAGATTTTATCAAACAAGGATCATGGGAAGCTCCGATTGTTTTGTTGCTGACCGACATGGCCCTGAACCTAGATCCCATGGGCATAAATGATGGCCGATGCACAGTTCTTTCACGCAAATCCACTCAGCCGATGTGGGAATATCACCCAGGGCAGTATGTTGGGGGTATAATTCCGCGATCGGCTTAAAATGAGCGGAAAGTGTTGAATGTCGAAAAAGATTTCACTGTACCGGGTTGTGTACGGACAAATAATGTCAAGACTTGCTGTCACCTTCCTTAGATGGAACTCTGCGGCTAGCAGCTATTCCAAAGTTGGAAAGGAAAAGTGAATTGTAAACCCGACGGAAGTGAGACCTCAGTCACCATCCATCTAATTATTTACATTGAGGGAAAGGATTAGGGTCACCGCCTCTTGCCATTCTGCTACAGTATTCACTTCGACCGATGACGAAGCGTTTGGAAGCTAATTGCTATGCTCGAGAAGCAGGTCAGTGACTACCTGATCTACCAGTAGATGCACCCGAGTTACCAAAACGCCGGTGCATTTCCTAAAGTCACGTGACATGGACGCATGTTCTAGATTCTTGGCGTTCGGCCGGATAAAGTGGCGCTCAAGTGGGAACTAATATTTTCTGGGGTTATGAAGCAAATGTTCAGTGCTTCTTGGGCCACAGAAAAAATTGTTTCGGAAGACATCATCTCTGCGCTGAGATGATTCGTGGTAGACCAAGGTCAAGATTAAATATTCCGCATATAGCGTCACGTGGATAAATTTTTCAAGTGAGTTTATGACTGGAACAAAACGCGTTGAAGCAGCTTTTGGCCAGGTGAAGTATTTATAGGACACGGCACCCGTACTAGACTGCGTGCGCACTTGAATCACCATATCGTTGTTTTCCCGCCTGGACAGTTGTTGCGGCGACTGCTTCGTTTTGCCATTCTGATTGAGTCGGCAGTCCGTTGCTCTTCATGGTGGAAGTCCAGGTTAATATGTCAGATGACTAGGATTCCATGAAAACAAATGCACGTTCCGATGCCTCCTTAAACAGCACGCATTGTTCTTGTTTCCTTATTACCGCCCACATCATTTTTGCCTTGCCGCTTGCCTGGCAAAAGATACTTTGGTTGCGGAACGCTAACCTTAGTTAACAGTGAAGCTGCTACTACTGGAGAACATACCTTTCCATTTACAATATTCATTAAACAAATACACCGCCGCGATATTCAACACAGCGAAATATTGTTTATATAAAAATTATCGTATTACTGCTGGAACCTCTTCAGTAACTGTCAGTCAGTTTGTTTTTATCCTTTTAAAGCGTCGCGCATCTTCTATTCCTGTGATCACAGCAGATTTTGGGAACCGTGAGGTTTATTTGCAGATTACACAGCAAGAACAAAATTCACTGCAAAGAGTAAGCTGGGATAAATTCTCAGTACTGGTGCATTTTTGTTTACATTGCATGCGGTGACCCTTTGCAACTTCCCAACTACCGCTTTCAATCATACGCAATGTGGGTTCATTCTAAACACATCATAAACTGACAGGCGAATAAAAAAACTGTCCGTAGATAAGGAGGATTGATCGATGTTTGGTTGACAGTGCGGGTGACTTATAAACTCTGCAATGTCGCATTCACAACTGCTCAGCATTTCCCGAGGAGAATGACATCTATCCTTTTCGCGATATAGACATTCTCACTGCAGTACATCTCACCAGTCAGATTCGGCGTGTAAACCGATTGCCTGAAAATTACGAGCATTTTTTTCTAACTTTGTGGTCATATTCACACAAGTTTTCGCTTGATATCATTATCCCCAGCTGCAAGACACTGGGGTTCAAACACTAGTTCTTGCGTGCAGTATTTTGACAAATTAAGGGCATTCAAATGCTTAGGGTTGTAGTTGATTGGTCTAGCAGATTCATCGATAAGAATATTGATCGCTTAGTCCATACGAATGGTCGTTAGCAGGGGATTACCACAAGAATGACAAAACCGGCTTGGGTTGTTGAACAGTAGTCAAGAACTCAGTGAATAGTACTTTTCATTCCAAGTATGGCCGCATCCTTCCACGACCGGTCGAAGTGATCTCACTATTAGATCACTTTTTGGCGAAGTGATGGGGTGAACAAGCACAATGGAAACGCATCTCATGACCACCTGTGACGATGTCTACACTACTGCATGAATCTTCGTGTCACTTTGTAATGCCATGGTAATTCCTGTGCTGAAAGGTACGTTCAAGAAATATGATATTAAGCTCCATGATACTATGAGTGAAAAACACCCACTGAAGTACACTAATCCCGAGGAAGTTGAATGAATGCAGTAGTCTCATATGAAGGCGGTTCTCTTTTGGTGACCATGGAATATACTAAAGCCAGTGTAGTCATACTTCGAAGTTCCGTTCTAACACCACCAAAAAAAGGATCAAATCTACATAAATTGTTTGTGTGGCGATTTTAGGATCTATGTCACATTAAGTGTGTCCATTTTACCGGCTTCTTTAGTGATTCCATCATTCCACTAGCTGAAAGCACCCTCACTACATACGTCATTTGTAGGAAGCTGTTCACAAAGCTGATTCCCTTTACATTGTGGAAGAAAAATCGTTCAGCTGTAACACCCATTCGGCGCCTAGCTCCCATGCTACCCGAAGGTTGCACGAGGGCTGGGATACTGCCAGGTTGCCTAAGCCTGGACAGGGGAAGTCAAGAGGCAGAGGTCGAGTTCGAACCACAGGTCTTCCGGTCATTAAATTCATGCTCTAACCACTTGGGCCATCTCGCCCCTACATTATGGAGTCCATATAAGATGCTCCAACTGGATTGTCTTCAGACCAGGACGGCTACTCTGTCATTAAAAATTAGCAATTTTACCTCTTTTTAGAAACACTGTAATGCTTTCCTAGAAGGAGTTTCTTACAAGAGGTAAATTTTCAATCTCGTACAAAACGCTTCATGTAATGAACTGCGACGTCTGACACATGTGGGTACCAGCACTATTTTTGGAACGAAGGGTCGGTCTTTGGAGGAGCTTTTTTATCAGGATTCTTTACCCCTGTGTTAACATTGTTGAAAAAGTGATACCAAGTTTTACTACGGGTCAGATCCATTCTCTCGAAATACTGACATTACGAAGCCTCTACATGATGACAGACGATGTTACCTTCTCTAATAAGCCACATACCAGATGTACTTCAACTTAAGGGGTCCCGCTGTCGGAACGAAGCAATCTTAATAGGGCAAAAATAGTCCGACTTTCCGATGTAAGACCATTCAGTTACCGTCTTCGTTCAATGAAAAACCCAAAATAGTTTTTCTCAAGACTTGCTTGACACATGAAGGTTTGGTCGTTAAACGGAATTTTGAAAAACTGGCATGAAAATTGACTTTTCGGAGAACAAATCAGCTACATCCATGAATTTTACAAGTATGCACGCGTTTTTATGGATGTATACCAAGTTTACACAAGTTCAGGTCAAAATTCTGGAAATATTTTTTCGCTATGATAGGAGAGAAGGGCGGTTAGTATTGGTGTACTAATACGCATATGTGGGGTTTGGAAAAATTCTGTGAGTGGAATCAAAATTTGTGCGTTTCTGATATCTCATTAATGGCTCAGTCGGAGGTATAGTGACTTCTCTCCATGGATGGGAGACCGCGTAAAAAAATTATTTTGAATGCATGTGGGTAGTGGCGTGACAATGTCACAAAAGGCCCTTCATTGAATAGAAATTAAATGAAATCTGACATTCGATGTTATAAATATAGATGGCAGTGGGAGTTTCATAGCAATCTTGAAAATGAGGGTAGTCAACAAAATCTTTTTACTGCCAAAAGTTTTTGCATATTTTTCGTTCTTGCTTATTTTTCTTGGAGAGATTAAGCTGGATCCGGAATAACTCACCGAAGCTTACGTACGAATGTCCACTTATATGTTGACCAGGGATTTTCACCACTTGATCTGTGCTTGCAGATGTCTACCGCGCTGCTTCGGATTGACGATGTGCTTGACATGAAGTGACAAACTGACCAGAGCAAATATTTACATCCGGTGTTGGCTTGCCGCCTTCAAGTTCCGTATTGCTCAGGTCATCATGATACTACCACTTCATACCATCAATGACAATGAAAGCAGGACTAACTTGAAGTTGTGAATATCCACGACACAAGAGAGCCAAACAAACAAAATTCGTATCACAGTGACAACAATAATTCAGCTGAACTAAAATCAATAATCACAGATGTTTTTACTAATGTAATCGAGCAAACCAAATGCTTAACATTGTGCAACTTTTACTCTTGACGCACATTGTACTGATGTTTGCAGTGCAAAAGCAAAAAGTAATAATAGTCGTTTAGACGTAATATACTACTCATAAGTTTGCTGAAAATTCTTCGACAGCCCACGACCGGTTCCGCTCTTCTTGAGACTCAAGAGGTGGGCATACTCCGCGAGTTTTCGTCAACACCATGTTCTACTCGAACAATAACTGCACGAACTTAGCGAAATATACTCATTTGCAAACAAATTTAGTCTCGAGAGAGACTCATCTGGAACCCAGCCATCTCTAGTTTGTGACGTT